>NW_026529758.1:0-50729 GCF_028500815.1 Rissa tridactyla | reverse complement strand
GTGGGAGCTGTCGCCAGAGACGCGGCCCTACCGGCTAATGCTTTGCAGGCTGGCGCTGCGGCGCCACGTGGGCGCTGGTGTCGCAGAGGCTGGACGGCCGCTGGAAAGCCCGCAGCCCCATGGGCTGTGGGGCCACGCGAGCGGCTGCCAAAGAGCATTCCAAGGAGGCACGGCTTTCCTCCTGCTCTTTGGGCGTGGGAGCTGTCGCCACAGCCGCGGCCCTACTGGAAAATGCTTCGCAGGCTGGCCGCGGCGGCGCCATCTGGGCGCTGGTGTCGCCGAGGCTGACGGCCTCCGGAAAGCCTGCAGCCCCACGGGCTGTGGGGCCACGCGAGCTGCTGCCAAAGAGCTTTCAACGAGGCACGGCTTTCCCTCCTGGCTCTTCGGGCGTGGGAGCTGTCGCCAGAGCCGCAGCCCTACCGGAAAATGCTTCACAGGCTGGCGCGGAGGTGCCACGTGGGCGCCGGTGTCGCCGAGGCTGACGGCCGCCGGAAAGCCCGCAGCCCCACTGGCTGTGGGTCCAGGCGAGCGGCTGTCAAAGAGCTTTCCAACGAGGCACGGCTTTCCCTCCTGGCTCTTCGGGCGTGGGAGCTGTCGCCAGAGCCGCGGCCCTACCGGAAAATGCTTCGCAGGCTGGCGCGGGCGGCACCACGTGGGCGCCAGTGTCGCCGAGGCTGACGGCCGCCGGAAAGCCTGCAGCCCCACGGGCTGTGGGGCCACGCGAGCGGCTGCCAAAGAGCTTTCCAACGAGGCACGGCTTTCCCTCCTGGCTCTTCGGGCGTGGGAGCTGTCGCCAGAGCCGCGGCCCTACCGGAAAATGCTTCGCAGGCTGGCGCGGCGGCTCCACGTGGGCGCCGGTGTCGCCGAGGCTGATGCCTACCGGAAAGCCCACAGCCCCACGGGCTGTGGCGCCACGCGAGCGGCTGCCAAAGAGCTTTCCAACGAGGCACGGCTTTCCGTCCTGGCTCTTCGGGCGTGGGAGCTGTCGCCAGAGTCGCGGCCCTACCGGAAAATGCTTCGCAGGCTGGCGCGGCGGCTCCACGTGGGCGCCAGTGTCGCCGAGGCTGACGGCCGCCGGAAAGCCTGCAGCCCCACGGGCTGTGGGGCCACGCGAGCGGCTGCCAAAGAGCTTTCCAAGGAGGCACGGCTTTCCCTCCTGGCTCTTCGGGCGTGGGAGCTGTCGCCAGAGCCGCGGCCCTACCGGAAAATGCTTCGCAGGCTGGCGCGGCGGCTCCACGTGGTCGCCGGTGTCGCCGAGGCTGACGCCTACCGGAAAGCCCGCAGCCCCACGGGCTGTGGGGCCACGCGAGCGGCTGCCAAAGAACTTTCCAAGGAAGCACGGCTTTCCCTCCTGGCTCTTCGGGCGTGGGAGTTGTCGCCCGAGCCGCGGCCCTACTGGAAAATGCTTCGCAGGCTGGCGCGGGTGGCGCCACGTGGGCGCCGGTGTCGCCGAGGCTGACGGCCGCCGGAAAGCCCGCAGCCCCATGGGCTGTGGGGCCACGCGAGCGGCTGCCAAAGAGCTTTCCAAGGAGGCACGGCTTTCCCTCCTGGCTCTTCGGGCGTGGGAGCTGTCGCCAGAGCCGCGGCCCTACCGGAAAATGCTTCGCAGGCTGCCGTGGCCGCGCCACGTGGGCGCCGGTGTCGCCGAGGCTGATGGCCGCCGGAAAGCCCGCAGCCCCACGGGCTGTGGGGCCACGCGAGCGGCTGCCAAAGAGCTTTCCAAGGAGGCACGGCTTTCCCTCCTGGCTCTTCGGGCATGGGAGCTGTCGCCAGAGCCGCGGCCCTACCGGAAAATGCTTCGCAGGGTGGCGCGGCCGCGACACGTGGGCGCCGGTGTCACCAAGGCTGATGGCCGCCGGAAAGCCAGCCGCCCCACAGGCTGTGGGGCCACGCGAGCGGCTGCCAAAGTGCTTTCCAAGGAGGCACGGCTTTCCTCCTGGCTCTTCGGGCGTGGGAGCTGCCGCCAGAGCCGCGGCCCTACCGGAAAATGCTTCACAGGCTGGCGCGGCGGCGACACCATCGGGCGCCGGTGTCGCCGAGGCTGACGGCCGCCAGAAAGCCCGCAGCCCCACGGGCTGTGGGGCCACGCGAGCGGCTGACAAAGAGCTTTCCAAGGAGGCACGGCTTTCCCTCCTGGCTCTTCGGGCGTGGGAGCTGTCGCCAGAGCCGCGGCCCTACCGGAAAATGCTTTGCAGGCTGGTGCAGCGGCGCCACGTGGGCGTTGGTGTCGCCGAGGCTGACGGCCGCAGGAAAGCCCGCAGCCCCACGGGCTGTGGGGCCATGCGAGCGGCTGCCAAAGAGCTTTCCAACGAGGCACAGCTTTCCCTCCTGGCTCTTCGGGCGCAGGAGCTGTCGCCAGAGCCGCGGCCCTACCGGAAAATGCTTCGCAGGCTTGCGCGGCGGCTCCACGTGGGCGCCGGTGTCGCCGAGGCTGATGCCCTACCGGAAAGCCCGCAGCCCCACGGGCTGTGGCGCCATGCGAGCGGCTGCCAAAGAGCTTTCCAACGAGGCACAGCTTTCCCTCCTGGCTCTTCGGGCGTGGGAGCCTGTCGCCAGAGACGCGGCCCTACTGGAAAATGCTTCGCAGGCTGGCGCGGCGGCGCCATCTGGGCGCTGGTGTCGCCGAGGCTGACGGCCTCCGGAAAGCCCGCAGCCCACACGGGCTGTGGGGCCACGCGAGCTGCGCAAAGAGCTTTCCAACGAGGCACGGCTTTCCCTCCTGGCTCTTCGGGCGTGGGAGCTGTCGCCAGAGCCGCAGCCCTACCGGAAAATGCTTCACAGGCTGGCGCGGAGGTGCCACGTGGGCGCCGGTGTCGCCGAGGCTGACGGCCGCCGGAAAGCCCGCAGCCCCACGGGCTGTGGGTCCAGGCGAGCGGCTGTCAAAGAGCTTTCCAACGAGGCACGGCTTTCCCTCCTGGCTCTTCGGGCATGGGAGCTGTCGCCAGAGCCGCGGCCCTACCGGAAAATGCTTCGCAGGCTGGCGCGGCGGCTCCACGTGGGCGCCAGTGTCGCCGAGGCTGACGGCCGCCGAAAGCCCGCAGCCCCCGGGCTGTGGGCCAGGCAAGTGGCTGCCAAAGAGCTTTCCAATGAGGCACGGCTTTCCCTCCTGGCTCTTCGGGCGAGCTGTCGCCAGAGCCGCGGCCCTACCGGAAAATGCTTCACAGGCTGGCGCGGCGGCTCCACGTGGGCGCCGGTGTCGCCGAGGCTGACGGCCGCTGGAAAGCCCGCAGCCCCACGGGCTGTGGGGCCACACGAGCGGCTGCCAAAGAGCTTTCCATGGAGCCACGGCTTTCCCTCCTGGCTCTTCGGGCGTGGGAGCTGTCGCCAGAGCTGCGGCCCTACCGGAAAATTCTTCGCAGGCTGGCGTGGGCGGCGCCACATGGGCGCCGGTGTTGCCGAGGCTGACGGCCGCCGGAAAGCCCGCAGCCCCATGGGCTGTGGGGCCACGCGAGCGGCTGTCAAAGAGCTTTCCAACGAGGCACGGCTTTCCCTCCTGGCTCTTCGGCGTGGGAGCTGTCGCCAGAGCCGCGGCCCTACCGGAAAATGCTTTGCAGGCTTGCGCGGCGGCGCCACGTGGGCGCCGGTGTCGCCGAGGCTGACGGCCGCCGGAAAGCCCGCAGCCCCACGGGTTGTGGGGCCACGCGAGCGCTGCCAAAGAGCTTTCCAACGAGGCACAGCTTTCCCTCCTGGCTCTTCGGGCGTGGGAGCTGTCGCCAGAGACGCGGCCCTACCGGAAAATGCTTCGCAGGCTGGCGCGGCGGCGCCACGTGGGCGCCGGTTGTCGCCGAGGCTGACGGCCGCCGGAAAGCCCGCAGCCCCACGGGCTGTGGGGCCACGCGAGCGGCTGCCAAAGAGCTTTCCAACGAGGCACGGCTTTTCCCTCCTGGCTCTTCGGGCGTGGGAGCTGTCGCCAGAGCCGAGGCCCTACCGGAAAATGCTTCGCAGGCTGGCGTACCGGCGCTACGTGGTGGCCGGTGTCGCCGAGGCTGACGGCCGCCGGAAAGCCCGCAGCCCCACGGCTGTGGGGCCATGCGAGCGTCTGCCAAAGAGCTTTCCAACGAGGCACGGCTTTCCCTCCTGGCTCTTCGGGCGTGGGAGCTGTCGCGAGAGCCGCGGCCCTACCAGAAAATGCTTTGCAGGCTGGCGCGGCGGTGCCACGTGGGCGCCGGTGTCGCCTGAGGCTGACGTCCGCCGGAAAGCCCGCAGCCCCACGGGCTGTGGGGCCACACGAGCGGCTGCAAAGAGCTTTCCAAGAAGGCACGGCTTTCCCTCCTGGCTCTTCGGGCGTGGGAGCTGTCGCCAGAGCCGCGGCCCTACCGGAAAAATGCTTCGCAGGCTGGCGTGGCGGCGCCACGTGGGCGCCGGTGTTGCCGCGGCTGATGGCCGCCGGAAAGCCCGCAGCCCCACGGGCTGTGGGGCCACGCGAGCGGCTGCCAAAGAGCTCTTCCAACGAGGCACGGCTTTCCCTCCTGGCTCTTCGGGCGTGGGAGCTGTCGCGAGAGCCGCGGCCCTACCAGAAAATGCTTTGCAGGCTGGCGCGGCGGTGCCACGTGGGCGCCGGTGTCGCCGAGGCTGACGGCCGCCGGAAAGCCCGCAGCCCCACGGGCTGTGGGGCCACGCGAGCGGCTGCCAAAGAGCTTTCCAACGAGGCACGGCTTTCCCTCCTGGCTCTTCGGGCGTGGGAGCTGTCGCCAGAGCCGCGGCCCTACCGGAAAATGCTTCGCAGGCTGGCGCGGCGGAGCCACATGGGCGCCGGTGTCGCCGAGGCTGACGGCCGCCGGAAAGCCCGCAGCCCACGGGCTGTGGGGCCACGCGAGCGGCTGCCAAAGGGTTTTCCAACGAGGCACGGCTTTCCCTCCTGGCTCTTCAGGCGTGGGAGCTGTCGCCAGAGCCGCGGCCCTACCGGAAAATGCTTCGCAGGCTGGCGACGGCGGCGCCACGTGGTCGCAGGTGTCGCCGAGGCTGACGGCCGCCGGAAAGCCCGCAACCCCACGGGCTGTGGGGCCACGCGAGCGGCTGCCAAAGAGCTTTCCAACGAGGCACGGCTTTCCCTCCTGGCTCTTCGGGCGTGGGAGCTGTCGCCAGAGCTGCGGCCCTACTGGAAAATGCTTCGCAGGCTGGCGTGGCGGCGCCACGTGGGGCGTCGGTGTTGCCGCGGCTGATGACCGCCGGAAAGCCCGCAGCCCCACGGGCTGTGGGGCCACGCGAGCGGCTGCCAAAGAGCTTTCCAAGGAGGCACGGCTTTCCCTCCTGGCTCTTCGGGCGTGGGAGCTGTCGCCAGAGCCGCGGCCCTACCAGAAAATGCTTTGCAGGCTGGCGCGGCGGTGCCACGTGGGCGCCGGTGTCGCCGAGGCTGACGGCCGCCGGAAAGCCCGCAGCCCCACGGGCTGTGCGGCCACACGAGCGGCTGCCAAAGAGCTTTCCAGGAGGCACGGCTTTCCCTCCTGGCTCTTCGGGCGTGGGAGCTGTCGCCAGAGCCGCGGCCCTACGGAAAATGCTTTGCAGGCTGGCGTGGCGGCGCCACGTGAGCACTGGTGTCGCCGAGGCTGACGGCCGCCAGAAAGCCCGCAGCCCACGGGCTGTGGGGCCACGCGAGCGGCTGCCAAAGAGCTTTCCAACGAGGCACGGCTTTCCCTCCTGGCTCTTCGGGCGTGGGAGCTGTTGCCAGAGCCGCGGCCCTACCGGAAAATGCTTCGCAGGCTGGCGCGGCGGCGCCACGTGGTCGCAGGTGTCGCCGAAGCTGACGGCCGCCGGAAAGCCCGCAGCCCCACGGGCTGTGGGGCCACGCGAGCGGCTGCCAAAGAGCTTTCCAACGAGGCACAGCTTTCCCTCCTGGCTCTTCGGGCGTGGGAGCTGTCGCCAGAGCCGCGGCCCTACCGGAAAATGCTTCGCAGGCTGGCGCGGCGGAGCTTCGTGGGCGCTCGTGTCGCCGAGGCTGACGGCCGCCGGAAAGCCCGCAGCCCCACGGGCTCTGGGGCCACGCGAGCGGCTGACAAAGAGCTTTCCAAGGAGGCACGGCTTTCCCTCCTGGCTCTTCGGGCCGTGGGAGCTGTCGCCAGAGCCGCGGCCCTACCGGAAAATGCTTTGCAGGCTGGCGCAGCGGCGCCACGTGGGCGTTGGTGTCACCGAGGCTGACGGCCGCCGGAAAGACCGCAGCCCCACGGGCTGTGGGGCCATGCGAGCGGCTGCCAAAGAGCTTTCCAACGAGGCACAGCTTTCCCTCCTGGCTCTTCAGGCGCAGGAGCTGTCGCCAGAGCCGCGGCGCCTACCGGAAAATGCTTCGCAGGCTGGCGCGGCGGCTCCACGTGGGCGCCGTGTGTCGCCGAGGCTGATGCCTACCGGAAAGCCCGCAGCCCCACGGGCTGTGGCGCCACGCGACGCGGCTGCCAAAGAGCTTTCCAACGAGGCACAGCTTTCCCTCCTGGCTCTTCGGGCGTGGGAGCTGTCGCCAGAGACGCGGCCCTACCGGCTAATGCTTTGCAGGCTGGCGCTGCGGCGCCACGTGGGCGCTGGTGTCGCAGAGGCTGACGGCCGCTGGAAAGCCCGCAGCCCCATGGGCTGTGGGGCCACGCGAGCGGCTGCCAAAGAGCTTTCCAACGAGGCACGGCTTTCCCTCCTGGCTCTTTGGGCGTGGGAGCTGTCGCCACAGCCGCGGCCCTACTGGAAAATGCTTCGCAGGCTGGCGCGGCGGCGCCATCTGGGCGCTGGTGTCGCCGAGGCTGACGGCCTCCGGAAAGCCTGCAGCCCCACGGGCTGTGGGGCCACGCGAGCTGCTGCCAAAGAGCTTTCCAACGAGGCACGGCTTTCCCTCCTGGCTCTTCGGGCGTGGGAGCTGTCGCCAGAGCCGCGGCCCTACCGGAAAATGCTTCGCAGGCTGGCGCGGCCGGCACCACGTGGGCGCCAGTGTCGCCGAGGCTGACGGCCGCCGGAAAGCCTGCAGCCCCACGGGCTGTGGGGCCACGCGAGCGGCTGCCAAAGAGCTTTCCAACGAGGCACGGCTTTCCCTCCTGGCTCTTCGGGCGTGGGAGCTGTCGCCAGAGCCGCGGCCCTACCGGAAAATGCTTCGCAGGCTGGCGCGGCGGCTCCACGTGGGCGCCGGTGTCGCCGAGGCTGATGCCTACCGGAAAGCCCACAGCCCCACGGGCTGTGGCGCCACGCGAGCGGCTGCCAAAGAGCTTTCCAACGAGGCACGGCTTTCCGTCCTGGCTCTTCGGGCGTGGGAGCTGTCGCCAGAGTCGCGGGCCCTACCGGAAAATGCTTCGCAGGCTGGCGCGGCGGCTCCACGTGGGCGCCAGTGTCGCCGAGGCTGACGGCCGCCGGAAAGCCTGCAGCCCCACGGGCTGTGGGGCCACGCGAGCGGCTGCCAAAGAGCTTTCCAAGGAGGCACGGCTTTCCCTCCTGGCTCTTCGGGCGTGGGAGCTGTCGCCAGCAGCCGCGGGCCCTACCGGAAAATGCTTCGCAGGCTGGCGCGGCGGCTCCACGTGGTCGCCGGTGTCGCCGAGGCTGACGCCTACCGGAAAGCCCGCAGCCCCACGGGCTGTGGGGCCACGCGAGCGGCTGCCAAAGAACTTTCCAAGGAAGCACGGCTTTCCCTCCTGGCTCTTCGGGCGTGGGAGTTGTCGCCCGAGCCGCGGCCCTACTGGAAAATGCTTCGCAGGCTGGCGCGGTGGCGCCACGTGGGCGCCGGTGTCGCCGAGGCTGACGGCCGCCGGAAAGCCCGCAGCCCCATGGGCTGTGGGGCCACGCGAGCGGCTGCCAAAGAGCTTTCCAAGGAGGCACGGCTTTCCCTCCTGGCTCTTCGGGCGTGGGAGCTGTCGCCAGAGCCGCGGCCCTACCGGAAAATGCTTCGCAGGCTGCCGTGGCCGCGCCACGTGGGCGCCGGTGTCGCCGAGGCTGATGGCCGCCGGAAAGCCCGCAGCCCCACGGGCTGTGGGGCCACGCGAGCGGCTGCCAAAGAGCTTTCCAAGGAGGCACGGCTTTCCCCTCCTGGCTCTTCGGGCATGGGAGCTGTCGCCAGAGCCGCGGCCCTACCGGAAAATGCTTCGCAGGGTGGCGCGGCCGCGACACGTGGGCGCCGGTGTCACCAAGGCTGATGGCCGCCGGAAAGCCAGCCGCCCCACAGGCTGTGGGGCCACGCGAGCGGCTGCCAAAGTGCTTTCCAAGGAGGCACGGCTTTCCCTCCTGGCTCTTCGGGCGTGGGAGCTGCCGCCAGAGCCGCGGCCCTACCGGAAAATGCTTCACAGGCTGGCGCGGCGGCGACACATGGGCGCCGGTGTCGCCGAGGCTGACGGCCGCCAGAAAGCCCGCAGCCCCACGGGCTGTGGGGCCACGCGAGCGGCTGACAAAGAGCTTTCCAAGGAGGCACGGCTTTCCCTCCTGCTCTTCGGGCGTGGGAGCTGTCGCCAGAGCCGCGGCCCTACCGGAAAATGCTTTGCAGGCTGGTGCAGCGGCGCCACGTGGGCGTTGGTGTCGCCGAGGCTGACGGCCGCAGGAAAGCCCGCAGCCCCACGGGCTGTGGGGCCATGCGAGCGGCTGCCAAAGAGCTTTCCAACGAGGCACAGCTTTCCCTCCTGGCTCTTCGGGCGCAGGAGCTGTCGCCAGAGCCGCGGCCCTACCGGAAAATGCTTCGCAGGCTTGCGCGGCGGCTCCACGTGGGCGCCGGTGTCGCCGAGGCTGATGCCTACCGGAAAGCCCGCAGCCCCACGGGCTGTGGCGCCATGCGAGCGGCTGCCAAAGAGCTTTCCAACGAGGCACAGCTTTCCCTCCTGGCTCTTTGGGCGTGGGAGCTGTCGCCAGAGCCGCAGCCCTACCGGAAAATGCTTCACAGGCTGGCGCGGAGGTGCCACGTGGGCGCCGGTGTCGCCGAGGCTGACGGCCGCCGGAAAGCCCGCAGCCCCACGGGCTGTGGGTCCAGGCGAGCGGCTGTCAAAGAGCTTTCCAACGAGGCACGGCTTTCCCTCCTGGCTCTTCGGGCATGGGAGCTGTCGCCAGAGCCGCGGCCCTACCGGAAAATGCTTCGCAGGCTGGCGCGGCGGCTCCACGTGGGCGCCAGTGTCGCCGAGGCTGACGGCCGCCGGAAAGCCCGCAGCCCCACGGGCTGTGGGGCCAGGCAAGTGGCTGCCAAAGAGCTTTCCAATGAGGCACGGCTTTCCCTCCTGGCTCTTCGGGCGTGGGAGCTGTCGCCAGAGCCGCGGCCCTACCGGAAAATGCTTCACAGGCTGGCGCGGCGGCTCCACGTGGGCGCCGGTGTCGCCGAGGCTGACGGCCGCTGGAAAGCCCGCAGCCCCACGGGCTGTGGGGCCACACGAGCGGCTGCCAAAGAGCTTTCCATGGAGCCACGGCTTTCCCTCCTGGCTCTTCGGGCGTGGGAGCTGTCGCCAGAGCTGCGGCCCTACCGGAAAATTCTTCGCAGGCTGGCGTGGCGGCGCCACATGGGCGCCGGTGTTGCCGAGGCTGACGGCCGCCGGAAAGCCCGCAGCCCCATGGGCTGTGGGGCCACGCGAGCGGCTGTCAAAGAGCTTTCCAACGAGGCACGGCTTTCCCTCCTGGCTCTTCGGGCGTGGGAGCTGTCGCCAGAGCCGCGGCCCTACCGGAAAATGCTTTGCAGGCTTGCGCGGCGGCGCCACGTGGGCGCCGGTGTCGCCGAGGCTGACGGCCGCCGGAAAGCCCGCAGCCCCACGGGTTGTGGGGCCACGCGAGCGCTGCCAAAGAGCTTTCCAACGAGGCACAGCTTTCCCTCCTGGCTCTTCGGGCGTGGGAGCTGTCGCCAGAGACGCGGCCCTACCGGAAAATGCTTCGCAGGCTGGCGCGGCGGCGCCACGTGGGCGCCGGTGTCGCCGAGGCTGACGGCCGCCGGAAAGCCCGCAGCCCCACGGGCTGTGGGGCCACGCGAGCGGCTGCCAAAGAGCTTTCCAACGAGGCACGGCTTTCCCTCCTGGCTCTTCGGGCGTGGGAGCTGTCGCCAGAGCCGAGGCCCTACCGGAAAATGCTTCGCAGGCTGGCGTACCGGCGCTACGTGGTGGCCGGTGTCGCCGAGGCTGACGGCCGCCGGAAAGCCCGCAGCCCCACGGGCTGTGGGGCCATGCGAGCGTCTGCCAAAGAGCTTTCCAACGAGGCACGGCTTTCCCTCCTGGCTCTTCGGGCGTGGGAGCTGTCGCGAGAGCCGCGGCCCTACCAGAAAATGCTTTGCAGGCTGGCGCGGCGGTGCCACGTGGGCGCCGGTGTCGCCGAGGCTGACGTCCGCCGGAAAGCCCGCAGCCCCACGGGCTGTGGGGCCACACGAGCGGCTGCCAAAGAGCTTTCCAAGAAGGCACGGCTTTCCCTCCTGGCTCTTCGGGCGTGGGAGCTGTCGCCAGAGCCGCGGCCCTACCGGAAAATGCTTCGCAGGCTGGCGTGGCGGCGCCACGTGGGCGCCGGTGTTGCCGCGGCTGATGGCCGCCGGAAAGCCCGCAGCCCCACGGGCTGTGGGGCCACGCGAGCGGCTGCCAAAGAGCTTTCCAACGAGGCACGGCTTTCCCTCCTGGCTCTTCGGGCGTGGGAGCTGTCGCGAGAGCCGCGGCCCTACCAGAAAATGCTTTGCAGGCTGGCGCGGCGGTGCCACGTGGGCGCCGGTGTCGCCGAGGCTGACGGCCGCCGGAAAGCCCGCAGCCCCACGGGCTGTGGGGCCACGCGAGCGGCTGCCAAAGAGCTTTCCAAGGAGGCACGGCTTTCCCTCCTGGCTCTTCGGGCGTGGGAGCTGTCGCCAGAGCCGCGGCCCTACCGGAAAATGCTTCGCAGGCTGGCGCGGCGGCGCCACGTGGTCGCAGGTGTCGCCGAGGCTGACGGCCGCCGGAAAGCCCGCAACCCCACGGGCTGTGGGGCCACGCGAGCGGCTGCCAAAGAGCTTTCCAACGAGGCACGGCTTTCCCTCCTGGCTCTTCGGGCGTGGGAGCTGTCGCCAGAGCTGCGGCCCTACTGGAAAATGCTTCGCAGGCTGGCGTGGCGGCGCCACGTGGGCGTCGGTGTTGCCGCGGCTGATGACCGCCGGAAAGCCCGCAGCCCCACGGGCTGTGGGGCCACGCGAGCGGCTGCCAAAGAGCTTTCCAAGGAGGCACGGCTTTCCCTCCTGGCTCTTCGGGCGTGGGAGCTGTCGCCAGAGCCGCGGCCCTACCGGAAAATGCTTTGCAGGCTGGCGTGGCGGCGCCACGTGAGCACTGGTGTCGCCGAGGCTGACGGCCGCCAGAAAGCCCGCAGCCCCACGGGCTGTGGGGCCACGCGAGCGGCTGCCAAAGAGCTTTCCAACGAGGCACGGCTTTCCCTCCTGGCTCTTCGGGCGTGGGAGCTGTTGCCAGAGCCGCGGCCCTACCGGAAAATGCTTCGCAGGCTGGCGCGGCGGCGCCACGTGGTCGCAGGTGTCGCCGAAGCTGACGGCCGCCGGAAAGCCCGCAGCCCCACGGGCTGTGGGGCCACGCGAGCGGCTGCCAAAGAGCTTTCCAACGAGGCACAGCTTTCCCTCCTGGCTCTTCGGGCGTGGGAGCTGTCGCCAGAGCCGCGGCCCTACCGGAAAATGCTTCGCAGGCTGGCGCGGCGGAGCTTCGTGGGCGCTCGTGTCGCCGAGGCTGACGGCCGCCGGAAAGCCGCAGCCCCCACGGGCTCTGGGGCCACGCGAGCGGCTGACAAAGAGCTTTCCAAGGAGGCACGGCTTTCCCTCCTGGCTCTTCGGGCGTGGGAGCTGTCGCCAGAGCCGCGGCCCTACCGGAAAATGCTTTGCAGGCTGGCGCAGCGGCGCCACGTGGGCGTTGGTGTCACCGAGGCTGACGGCCGCCGGAAAGACCGCAGCCCCACGGGCTGTGGGGCCATGCGAGCGGCTGCCAAAGAGCTTTCCAACGAGGCACAGCTTTCCCTCCTGGCTCTTCAGGCGCAGGAGCTGTCGCCAGAGCCGCGGCCCTACCGGAAAATGCTTCGCAGGCTGGCGCGGCGGCTCCACGTGGGCGCCGGTGTCGCCGAGGCTGATGCCTACCGGAAAGCCCGCAGCCCCACGGGCTGTGGCGCCACGCGAGCGGCTGCCAAAGAGCTTTCCAACGAGGCACAGCTTTCCCTCCTGGCTCTTCGGGCGTGGGAGCTGTCGCCAGAGACGCGGCCCTACCGGCTAATGCTTTGCAGGCTGGCGCTGCGGCGCCACGTGGGCGCTGGTGTCGCAGAGGCTGACGGCCGCTGGAAAGCCCGCAGCCCCATGGGCTGTGGGGCCACGCGAGCGGCTGCCAAAGAGCTTTCCAACGAGGCACGGCTTTCCCTCCTGGCTCTTTGGGCGTGGGAGCTGTCGCCACAGCCGCGGCCCTACTGGAAAATGCTTCGCAGGCTGGCGCGGCGGCGCCATCTGGGCGCTGGTGTCGCCGAGGCTGACGGCCTCCGGAAAGCCTGCAGCCCCACGGGCTGTGGGGCCACGCGAGCTGCTGCCAAAGAGCTTTCCAACGAGGCACGGCTTTCCCCTCCTGGCTCTTCGGGCGTGGGAGCTGTCGCCAGAGCCGCAGCCCTACCGGAAAATGCTTCACAGGCTGGCGCGGAGGTGCCACGTGGGCGCCGGTGTCGCCGAGGCTGACGGCCGCCGGAAAGCCCGCAGCCCCACTGGCTGTGGGTCCAGGCGAGCGGCTGTCAAAGAGCTTTCAACGAGGCACGGCTTTCCCTCCTGGCTCTTCGGGCGTGGGAGCTGTCGCCAGAGCCGCGGCCCCTACCGGAAAATGCTTCGCAGGCTGGCGCGGCGGCTCCACGTGGGCGCCAGTGTCGCCGAGGCTGACGGCCGCCGGAAAGCCCGCAGCCCCACGGGCTGTGGGGCCAGGCAAGTGGCTGCCAAAGAGCTTTCCAATGAGGCACGGCTTTCCCTCCTGGCTCTTCGGGCGTGGGAGCTGTCGCCAGAGCCGCGGCCCTACCGGAAAATGCTTCACAGGCTGGCGCGGCGGCTCCACGTGGGCGCCGGTGTCGCCGAGGCTGACGGCCGCCGGAAAGCCCGCAGCCCCACGGGCTGTGGGGCCACACGAGCGGCTGCCAAAGAGCTTTCCATGGAGCCACGGCTTTCCCTCCTGGCTCTTCGGGCGTGGGACCTGTCGCCAGAGCTGCGGCCCTACCGGAAAATTCTTCGCAGGCTGGCGTGGCGGCGCCACATGGGCGCCGGTGTTGCCGAGGCTGACGGCCGCCAGAAAGCCCGCAGCCCCATGGGCTGTGGGCCCACGCGAGCGGCTGCCAAAGAGCTTTCCAACGAGGCACGGCTTTCCCTCCTGGCTCTTCGGGCGTGGGAGCTGTCGCCAGAGCCGCGGCCCTACCGGAAAATGCTTTGCAGGCTTGCGCGGCGGCGCCACGTGGGCGCCGGTGTCGCCGAGGCTGACGGCCGCCGGAAAGCCCGCAGCCCCACGGGTTGTGGGGCCACGCGAGCGCTGCCAAAGATCTTTCCAAGGAGGCACGGCTTTCCCTCCTGGCTCTTCGGGCGTGGGAGCTGTCGCCAGAGCCGCGGCCCTACCGGAAAATGCTTTGCAGGCTGGCGCGGCGGCGCCACGTGGGCGCCGGTGTCGCCGAGGCTGTCAGCCGCCGGAAAGCCCGCAGCCCCACGGGCTGTGGGGCCACGCGAGCGGCTGCCAAAGAGCTTTCCAACGAGGCACGGCTTTCCCTCCTGGCTCTTCGGGCGTGGGAGCTGTCGCCAGAGCCGCGGCCCTAACGGAAAATGCTTTGCAGGCTGGCGCGGCGGCGCCACGTCGTCGCAGGTGTCGCCGAGGCTGACGGCCGCCGGAAAGCCCGCAGCCCCACGGGCTGTGGGGCCACGCGAGCGGCTGCCAAAGAGCTTTCCAACGAGGCACGGCTTTCCCTCCTGGCTCTTCGGGCGTGGGAGCTGTCGCCAGAGCCGGGGCCCTACCGGAAAATGCTTCGCAGGCTGGCGCACCGGCGCCACGTGGGCGCCGGTGTCGCCGAGGCTGACGGCCGCCGGAAAGCCCGCAGCCCCACGGGCTGTGGGGCCATGCGAGCGTCTGCCAAAGAGCTTTCCAACGAGGCACGGCTTTCCCTCCTGGCTCTTCGGGCGTGGGAGCTGTCGCCAGAGACGCGGCCCTACCGGAAAATGCTTCGCAGGCTGGCGCGGAGGCGCCACGTGGGCGCCGGTGTTGCCGCGGCTGATGGCCGCCGAAAGCCCGCAGCCCCACGGGCTGTGGGGCCACGCGAGCGGCTGCCAAAGAGCTTTCCAAGGAGGCACGGCTTTCCCTCCTGGCTCTTCGGGCGTGGGAGCTGTCGCCAGAGCCGCGGCCCTACCGGAAAATGCTTTGCAGGCTGGCGCGGCGGCGCCACGTGGTCGCAGGTGTCGCCGAAGCTGACGGCCGCCGGAAAGCCCGCAGCCCCACGGGCTGTGGGGTCACGCGAGCGGCTGCCAAAGAGCTTTCCAACGAGGCACGGCTTTCCCTCCTGGCTCTTCGTGTGTGGGAGCTGTCGCCAGAGCCGCGGCCCTACCGGAAAATGCTTCGCAGGCTGGCGCGGCGGCGCCACATGGGCGCCGGTGTCGCCGAGGCTGACGGCCGCCGGAAAGCCCGCAGCCCCACGGGCTGTGGGGCCACGCGAGCGGCTGCCAAAGAGCTTTCCAACGAGGCACGGCTTTCCCTCCTGGCTCTTCAGGCGTGGGAGCTGTCGCCAGAGCCGCGGCCCTACCGGAAAATGCTTCGCAGGCTGGCGCGGCGGCGCCACGTGGGCGCCGGTGTCGCCGAGGCTGACAGCCGCCGGAAAGCCCGCAGCCCCACGGGCTGTGGGGCCACGCGAGCGGCTGCCAAAGAGCTTTCCAACGAGGCACGGCTTTCCCTCCTGGCTCTTCGGGCGTGGGAGCTGTCGCCAGAGACGCGGCCCTACCGGAAAATGCTTTGCAGGCTGGCGCGGCGGCGCCACGTGGTCGCAGGTGTCGCCGAGGCTGACGGCCGCCGGAAAGCCCGCAACCCCACGGGCTGTGGGGCCATGCGAGCGGCTGCCAAAGAGCTTTCCAAGGAGGCACGGCTTTCCCTCCTGGCTCTTCGGGCGTGGGAGCTGTCGCCAGAGCTGCGGCCCTACCGGAAAATGCTTCGCAGGCTGGCGTGGCGGCGCCACGTGGGCGCCGGTGTTGCCGCGGCTGATGGCCGCCGGAAAGCCCGCAGCCCCACGGGCTGTGGGGCCACACGAGCGGCTGCCAAAGAGCTTTCCAACGAGGCACGGCTTTCCCTCCTGGCTCTTCGGGCGTGGGAGCTGTCGCCAGAGCCGCGGCCCTACCAGAAAATGCTTTGCAGGCTGGCGCGGCGGTGCCACGTGGGCGCCGGTGTCGCCGAGGCTGACGGCCGCCGGAAAGCCCGCAGCCCCACGGGCTGTGCGGCCACACGAGCGGCTGCCAAAGAGCTTTCCAAGGAGGCACGGCTTTCCCTCCTGGCTCTTCGGGCGTGGGAGCTGTCGCCAGAGCTGCGGCCCTACCGGAAAATGCTTTGCAGGCTGGCGTGGCGGCGCCACGTGAGCACTGGTGTCGCCGAGGCTGACGGCCGCCGGAAAGCCCGCAGCCCCACGGGCTGTGGGGCCACGCGAGCGGCTGCCAAAGAGCTTTCCAACGAGGCACGGCTTTCCCTCCTGGCTCTTCGGGCGTGGGAGCTGTTGCCAGAGCCGCGGCCCTACCGGAAAATGCTTCGCAGGCTGGCGCGGCGGCGCCACGTGGTCGCAGGTGTCGCCGAAGCTGACGGCCGCCGGAAAGCCCGCAGCCCCACGGGCTGTGGGGCCACGCGAGCGGCTGCCAAAGAGCTTTCCAACGAGGCACGGCTTTCCCTCCTGGCTCTTCGGGTGTGGGAGCTGTCGCCAGAGACGCGGCCCTACCGGAAAATGCTTCGCAAGCTGGTGCGGCGGCGCCACGTGGGCGCCGGTGTCGCCGAGGCTGACGGCCGCCGGAAAGCCCGCAGCCCCACGGGCTGTGGGGCCACGCGAGCGGCTGCCAAAGAGCTTTCCAACGAGGCACGGCTTTCCCTCCTGGCTCTTCGGGCGTGGGAGCTGTCGCCCGAGCCACGGCCCTACCGGAAAATGCTTCGCAGGCTGGCGCGGCGGCACCACATAGGCACCGGTGTCGCCGAGGCTGACGGCCGCAGGAAAGCCTGCAGCCCCACGGGCTGTGGGGCCACGCGAGCGGCTGCCAAAGAGCTTTCCAACGAGGCACGACTTTCCCTCCTGGCTCTTCAGGCGTGGGAGCTGTCGCCAGAGCCGCGGCCCTACCGGAAAATGCTTCGCAGGCTGGCGCGGCGGAGCCTCGTGGGCGCTCGTGTCGCCGAGGCTGACGGCCGCCGGAAAGCCCGCAGCCCCACGGGCTCTGGGGCCACGCGAGCGGCTGACAAAGAGCTTTCCAAGGAGGCACGGCTTTCCCTCCTGGCTCTTCGGGCGTGGGAGCTGTCGCCAGAGCCGCGGCCCTACCGGAAAATGCTTTGCAGGCTGGCGCAGCGGCGCCACGTGGGCGTTGGTGTCGCCGAGGCTGACGGCCGCCGGAAAGCCCGCAGCCCCACGGGCTGTGGGGCCATGCGAGCGGCTGCCAAAGAGCTTTCCAACGAGGCACAGCTTTCCCTCCTGGCTCTTCGGGCGCAGGAGCTGTCGCCAGAGCCGCGGCCCTACCGGAAAATGCTTCGCAGGCTGGCGCGGCGGCTCCACGTGGGCGCCGGTGTCGCCGAGGCTGATGCCTACCGGAAAGCCCGCAGCCCCACGGGCTGTGGGGCCACGCGAGCGGCTGCCAAAGAGCTTTCCAACGAGGCACAGCTTTCCCTCCTGGCTCTTCGGGCGTGGGAGCTGTCGCCAGAGACGCGGCCCTACCGGAAAATGCTTTGCAGGCTGGCGCTGCGGCGCCACGTGGGCGCTGGTGTCGCAGAGGCTGACGGCCGCTGGAAAGCCCGCAGCCCCATGGGCTGTGGGGCCACGCGAGCGGCTGCCAAAGAGCTTTCCAACGAGGCACGGCTTTCCCTCCTGGCTCTTCGGGCGTGGGAGCTGTTGCCAGAGCCGCGGCCCTACCGGAAAATGCTTCGCAGGCTGGCGCGGCGGCGCCACGTGGTCGCAGGTGTCGCCGAAGCTGACGGCCGCCGGAAAGCCCCGCAGCCCCACGGGCTGTGGGGCCACGCGAGCGGCTGCCAAAGAGCTTTCCAACGAGGCACGGCTTTCCCTCCTGGCTCTTCGGGTGTGGGAGCTGTCGCCAGAGACGCGGCCCTACCGGAAAATGCTTCGCAGGCTGGTGCGGCGGCGCCACGTGGGCGCCGGTGTCGCCGAGGCTGACGGCCGCAGGAAAGCCCGCAGCCCCACGGGCTGTGGGGCCACGCGAGCGGCTGCCAAAGAGCTTTCCAACGAGGCACAGCTTTCCCTCCTGGCTCTTCGGGCGTGGGAGCTGTCGCCAGAGCCGCGGCCCTACCGGAAAATGCTTCGCAGGCTGGCGCGGCGGAGCCTCGTGGGCGCTCGTGTCGCCGAGGCTGACGGCCGCCGGAAAGCCCGCAGCCCCACGGGCTCTGGGGCCACGCGAGCGGCTGACAAAGAGCTTTCCAAGGAGGCACGGCTTTCCCTCCTGGCTCTTCGGGCGTGGGAGCTGTCGCCAGAGCCGCGGCCCTACCGGAAAATGCTTTGCAGGCTGGCGCAGCGGCGCCACGTGGGCGTTGGTGTCGCCGAGGCTGACGGCCGCCGGAAAGCCCGCAGCCCCACGGGCTGTGGGGCCATGCGAGCGGCTGCCAAAGAGCTTTCCAACGAGGCACAGCTTTCCCTCCTGGCTCTTCGGGCGCAGGAGCTGTCGCCAGAGCCGCGGCCCTACCGGAAAATGCTTCGCAGGCTGGCGCGGCGGCTCCACGTGGGCGCCGGTGTCGCCGAGGCTGATGCCTACCGGAAAGCCCGCAGCCCCACGGGCTGTGGCGCCACGCGAGCGGCTGCCAAAGAGCTTTCCAACGAGGCACAGCTTTCCCTCCTGGCTCTTCGGGCGTGGGAGCTGTCGCCAGAGACGCGGCCCTACCGGCTAATGCTTTGCAGGCTGGCGCTGCGGCGCCACGTGGGCGCTGGTGTCGCAGAGGCTGACGGCCGCTGGAAAGCCCGCAGCCCCATGGGCTGTGGGGCCACGCGAGCGGCTGCCAAAGAGCATTCCAAGGAGGCACGGCTTTCCCTCCTGGCTCTTTGGGCGTGGGAGCTGTCGCCACAGCCGCGGCCCTACTGGAAAATGCTTCGCAGGCTGGCGCGGCGGCGCCATCTGGGCGCTGGTGTCGCCGAGGCTGACGGCCTCCGGAAAGCCTGCAGCCCCACGGGCTGTGGGGCCACGCGAGCTGCTGCCAAAGAGCTTTCCAACGAGGCACGGCTTTCCCTCCTGGCTCTTCGGGCGTGGGAGCTGTCGCCAGAGCCGCAGCCCTACCGGAAAATGCTTCACAGGCTGGCGCGGAGGTGCCACGTGGGCGCCGGTGTCGCCGAGGCTGACGGCCGCCGGAAAGCCCGCAGCCCCACGGGCTGTGGGTCCAGGCGAGCGGCTGTCAAAGAGCTTTCCAACGAGGCACGGCTTTCCCTCCTGGCTCTTCGGGCGTGGGAGCTGTCGCCAGAGACGCGGCCCTACCGGAAAATGCTTCGCAGGCTGGCGCGGCGGCTCCACGTGGGCGCCAGTGTCGCCGAGGCTGACGGCCGCCGGAAAGCCCGCAGCCCCACGGGCTGTGGGACCAGGCAAGTGGCTGCCAAAGACCTTTCCAATGAGGCACGGCTTTCCCTCCTGGCTCTTCGGGCGTGGGAGCTGTCGCCCGAGCCACGGCCCTACCGGAAAATGCTTCGCAGGCTGGCGCGGCGGCACCACGTAGGCACCGGTGTCGCCGAGGCTGACGGCCGCAGGAAAGCCCGCAGCCCCACGGGCTGTGGGGCCACGCGAGCGGCTGCCAAAGAGCTTTCCAACGAGGCACAGCTTCCCCTCCTGGCTCTTCGGGCGTGGGAGCTGTCGCCAGAGCCGCGGCCCTACCGGAAAATGCTTTGCAGGCTGGCGCGGCGGAGCCTCGTGGGCGCTCGTGTCGCCGAGGCTGACGGCCACCGGAAAGCCCGCAGCCCCACGGGCTCTGGGGCCACGCGAGCGGCTGACAAAGAGCTTTCCAAGGAGGCACGGCTTTCCCTCCTGGCTCTTCGGGCGTGGGAGCTGTCGCCAGAGCCGCGGCCCTACCGGAAAATGCTTTGCAGGCTGGCGCAGCGGCGCCACGTGGGCGTTGGTGTCGCCGAGGCTGACGGCCGCCGGAAAGCCCGCAGCCCCACGGGCTGTGGGGCCATGCGAGCGGCTGCCAAAGAGCTTTCCAACGAGGCACAGCTTTCCCTCCTGGCTCTTCGGGCGCAGGAGCTGTCGCCAGAGCCGCGGCCCTACCGGAAAATGCTTCGCAGGCTGGCGCGGCGGCTCCACGTGGGCGCCGGTGTCGCCGAGGCTGATGCCTACCGGAAAGCCCGCAGCCCCACGGGCTGTGGGGCCATGCGAGCGGCTGCCAAAGAGCTTTCCAACGAGGCACAGCTTTCCCTCCTGGCTCTTCGGGCGTGGGAGCTGTCGCCAGAGACGCGGCCCTACCGGCTAATGCTTTGCAGGCTGGCGCTGCGGCGCCACGTGGGCGCTGGTGTCGCAGAGGCTGACGGCCGCTGGAAAGCCCGCAGCCCCATGGGCTGTGGGGCCACGCGAGCGGCTGCCAAAGAGCATTCCAAGGAGGCACGGCTTTCCCTCCTGGCTCTTTGGGCGTGGGAGCTGTCGCCACAGCCGCGGCCCTACTGGAAAATGCTTCGCAGGCTGGCGCGGCGGCGCCATCTGGGCGCTGGTGTCGCCGAGGCTGACGGCCTCCGGAAAGCCTGCAGCCCCACGGGCTGTGGGGCCACGCGAGCTGCTGCCAAAGAGCTTTCCAACGAGGCACGGCTTTCCCTCCTGGCTCTTCGGGCGTGGGAGCTGTCGCCAGAGCCGCAGCCCTACCGGAAAATGCTTCACAGGCTGGCGCGGAGGTGCCACGTGGGCGCCGGTGTCGCCGAGGCTGACGGCCGCCGGAAAGCCCGCAGCCCCACTGGCTGTGGGTCCAGGCGAGCGGCTGTCAAAGAGCTTTCCAACGAGGCACGGCTTTCCCTCCTGGCTCTTTGGGCGTGGGAGCTGTCGCCAGAGCCGCGGCCCTACCGGAAAATGCTTCGCAGGCTGGCGCGGCGGCTCCACGTGGGCGCCAGTGTCGCCGAGGCTGACGGCCGCCGGAAAGCCCGCAGCCCCACGGGCTGTGGAGCCAGGCAAGTGGCTGCCAAAGAGCTTTCCAATGAGGCACGGCTTTCCCTCCTGGCTCTTCGGGCGTGGGAGCTGTCGCCAGAGCCGCGGCCCTACCGGAAAATGCTTCACAGGCTGGCGCGGCGGCTCCACGTGGGCGCCGGTGTCGCCGAGGCTGACGGCCGCTGGAAAGCCCGCAGCCCCACGGGCTGTGGGGCCACACGAGCGGCTGCCAAAGAGCTTTCAACGAGGCACGGGCTTTCCCTCCTGGCTCTTCGGGCGTGGCAGCTGTCGCCAGAGCTGCGGCCCTACCGGAAAATTCTTCGCAGGCTGGCGTGGCGGCGCCACATGGGCGCCGGTGTTGCCGAGGCTGACGGCCGCCAGAAAGCCCGCAGCCCCATGGGCTGTGGGGCCACGCGAGCGGCTGCCAAAGAGCTTTCCAACGAGGCACGGCTTTCCCTCCTGGCTCTTCGGGCGTGGCAGCTGTCGCCAGAGCCGCGGCCCTACCGGAAAATGCTTTGCAGGCTTGCGCGGCGGCGCCACGTGGCGCCGGTGTCGCCGAGGCTGACGGCCGCCGGAAAGCCCGCAGCCCCACGGGTTGTGGGGCCCACGCGAGCGCTGCCAAAGAGCTTTCCAAGGAGGCACGGCTTTCCCTCCTGGCTCTTCGGGCGTGGGAGCTGTCGCCAGAGCCGCGGCCCTACCGGAAAATGCTTTGCAGGCTGGCGCGGCGGCGCCACGTGGGCGCCGGTGTCGCCGAGGCTGTCAGCCGCCGGAAAGCCCGCAGCCCCACGGGCTGTGGGGCCACGCGAGCGGCTGCCAAAGAGCTTTCCAACGAGGCACGGCTTTCCCTCCTGGCTCTTCGGGCGTGGGAGCTGTCGCCAGAGCCGCGGCCCTACCGGAAAATGCTTTGCAGGCTGGCGCGGCGGCGCCACGTGGTCGCAGGTGTCGCCGAGGCTGACGGCCGCCAGAAAGCCCGCAGCCCCACGGGCTGTGGGGCCACGCGAGCGGCTGCCAAAGAGCTTTCCAACGAGGCACGGCTTTCCCTCCTGGCTCTTCGGGCGTGGGAGCTGTCGCCAGAGACGCGGCCCTACCGAAAATGCTTCGCAGGCTGGCGCAACCGGCGCCACGTGGGCGCCGGTGTCGCCGAGGCTGACGGCCGCCGGAAAGCCCGCAGCCCCACGGGCTGTGGGGCCATGCGAGCGTCTGCCAAAGAGCTTTCCAACGAGGCACGGCTTTCCCTCCTGGCTCTTCGGGCGTGGGAGCTGTCGCCAGAGCCGCGGCCCTACCGGAAAATGCTTCGCAGGCTGGCGTGGCGGCGCCATCTGGGCGCCGGTGTTGCCGCGGCTGATGGCCGCCGGAAAGCCCGCAGCCCCACGGGCTGTGGGGCCACGCGAGCGGCTGCCAAAGAGCTTTCCAAGGAGGCACGGCTTTCCCTCCTGGCTCTTCGGGCGTGGGAGCTGTCGCGAGAGCCGCGGCCCTACCAGAAAATGCTTTGCAGGCTGGCGCTGCGGTGCCACGTGGGCGCCGGTGTCGCCGAGGCTGACGGCCGCCGGAAAGCCCGCAGCCCCACGGGCTGTGGGGCCACGCGAGCGGCTGCCAAAGAGCTTTCCAACGAGGCACGGCTTTCCCTCCTGGCTCTTCAGGCGTGGGAGCTGTCGCCAGAGCCGCGGCCCTACCGGAAAATGCTTCGCAGGCTGGCGCGGCGGCGCCACGTGGGCGCCGGTGTTGCCGAGGCTGACGGCCGCCGGAAAGCCCGCAGCCCCACGGGCTGTGGGGCCACGCGAGCGGCTGCCAAAGAGCTTTCCAAGGAGGCACGGCTTTCCCTCCTGGCTCTTCGGGCGTGGGAGCTGTCGCCAGAGACGCGGCCCTACCGGAAAATGCTTTGCAGGCTGGCGCGGCGGCGCCACGTGGTCGCAGGTGTCGCCGAGGCTGACGGCCGCCGGAAAGCCCGCAACCCCACGGGCTGTGGGGCCACGCGAGCGGCTGCCAAAGAGCTTTCCAAGGAGGCACGGCTTTCCCTCCTGGCTCTTCGGGCGTGGGAGCTGTCGCCAGAGCTGCGGCCCTACCGGAAAATGCTTCGCAGGCTGGCGTGGCGGCGCCACGTGGGCGCCGGTGTTGCCGCGGCTGATGGCCGCCGGAAAGCCCGCAGCCCCACGGGCTGTGGGGCCACGCGAGCGGCTGCCAAAGAGCTTTCCAACGAGGCACGGCTTTCCCTCCTGGCTCTTCGGGCATGGGAGCTGTCGCCAGAGCCGCGGCCCTACCAGAAAATGCTTTGCAGGCTGGCGCGGCAGTGCCACGTGGGCGCCGGTGTCGCCGAGGCTGACGGCCGCCGGAAAGCCCGCAGCCCCACGGGCTGTGCGGCCACACGAGCGGCTGCCAAAGAGCTTTCCAAGGAGGCACGGCTTTCCCTCCTGGCTCTTCGGGCGTGGGAGCTGTCGCCAGAGCTGCGGCCCTACCGGAAAATGCTTTGCAGGCTGGCGTGGCGGCGCCACGTGAGCACTGGTGTCGCCGAGGCTGACGGCCGCCGGAAAGCCCGCAGCCCCACGGGCTGTGGGGCCACGCGAGCGGCTGCCAAAGAGCTTTCCAACGAGGCACGGCTTTCCCTCCTGGCTCTTCGGGCGTGGGAGCTGTTGCCAGAGCCGCGGCCCTACCGGAAAATGCTTCGCAGGCTGGCGCGGCGGCGCCACGTGGTCGCAGGTGTCGCCGAAGCTGACGGCCGCCGGAAAGCCCGCAGCCCCACGGGCTGTGGGGCCACGCGAGCGGCTGCCAAAGAGCTTTCCAACGAGGCACGGCTTTCCCTCCTGGCTCTTCGGGTGTGGGAGCTGTCGCCAGAGACGCGGCCCTACCGGAAAATGCTTCGCAGGCTGGTGCGGCGGCGCCACGTGGGCGCCGGTGTCGCCGAGGCTGACGGCCGCCGGAAAGCCCGCAGCCCCACGGGCTGTGGGGCCACGCGAGCGGCTGCCAAAGAGCTTTCCAAGGAGGCACGGCTTTCCCTCCTGGCTCTTCGGGCGTGGGAGCTGTCGCCCGAGCCACGGCCCTACCGGAAAATGCTTCGCAGGCTGGCACGGCGGCACCACATAGGCACCGGTGTCGCCGAGGCTGACGGCCGCAGGAAAGCCCGCAGCCCCACGGGCTGTGGGGCCACGCGAGCGGCTGCCAAAGAGCTTTCCAACGAGGCACGACTTTCCCTCCTGGCTCTTCGGGCGTGGGAGCTGTCGCCAGAGCCGCGGCCCTACCGGAAAATGCTTCGCAGGCTGGCGCGGCGGAGCCTCGTGGGCGCTCGTGTCGCCGAGGCTGACGGCCGCCGGAAAGCCCGCAGCCCCACGGGCTCTGGGGCCACGCGAGCGGCTGACAAAGAGCTTTCCAAGGAGGCACGGCTTTCCCTCCTGGCTCTTCGGGCGTGGGAGCTGTCGCCAGAGCCGCGGCCCTACCGGAAAATGCTTTGCAGGCTGGCGCAGCGGCGCCACGTGGGCGTTGGTGTCGCCGAGGCTGACGGCCGCCGGAAAGCCCGCAGCCCCACGGGCTTTGGGGCCATGCGAGCGGCTGCCAAAGAGCTTTCCAACGAGGCACAGCTTTCCCTCCTGGCTCTTCGGGCGCAGGAGCTGTCGCCAGAGCCGCGGCCCTACCGGAAAATGCTTCGCAGGCTGGCGTGGCGGCTCCACGTGGGCGCCGGTGTCGCCGAGGCTGATGCCTACCGGAAAGCCCGCAGCCCCACGGGCTGTGGCGGCACGCGAGCGGCTGCCAAAGAGCTTTCCAACGAGGCACAGCTTTCCCTCCTGGCTCTTCGGGCGTGGGAGCTGTCGCCAGAGACGCGGCCCTACCGGCTAATGCTTTGCAGGCTGGCGCTGCGGCGCCACGTGGGCGCTGGTGTCGCAGAGGCTGACGGCCGCTGGAAAGCCCGCAGCCCCATGGGCTGTGGGGCCACGTGAGCGGCTGCCAAAGAGCATTCCAAGGAGGCACGGCTTTCCCTCCTGGCTCTTTGGGCGTGGGAGCTGTCGCCACATACGCGGCCCTACTGGAAAATGCTTCGCAGGCTGGCGCGGCGGCGCCATCTGGGCGCTGGTGTCGCCGAGGCTGACGGCCTCCGGAAAGCCTGCAGCCCCACGGGCTGTGGGGCCACGCGATCTGCTGCCAAAGAGCTTTCCAACGAGGCACGGCTTTCCCTCCTGGCTCTTCGGGCGTGGGAGCTGTCGCCAGAGCCGCGGCCCTACCGGAAAATGCTTCGCAGGCTGGCGCGGCGGCTCCACGTAGGCGCCAGTGTCGCCGAGGCTGACGGCCGCCGGAAAGCCCGCAGCCCCAGGGGCTGTGGGGCCAGGCAAGTGGCTGCCAAAGAGCTTTCCAATGAGGCACGGCTTTCCCTCCTGGCTCTTCGGGCGTGGGAGCTGTCGCCAGAGCCGCGGCCCTACCGGAAAATGCTTCACAGGCTGGCGCGGCGGCTCCACGTGGGCGCCGGTGTCGCCGAGGCTGACGGCCGCTGGAAAGCCCGCAGCCCCACGGGCTGTGGGGCCACACGAGCAGCTGCCAAAGAGCTTTCCATGGAGCCACGGCTTTCCCTCCTGGCTCTTCGGGCGTGGGAGCTGTCGCCAGAGCTGCGGCCCTACCGGAAAATTCTTCGCAGGCTGGCGTGGCGGCGCCACATGGGCGCCGGTGTTGCCGAGGCTGACAGCCGCCGGAAAGCCCGCAGCCCCATTGGCTGTGGGGCCACGTGAGCGGCTGCCAAAGAGCTTTCCGACGAGGCACGGCTTTCCCTCCTGGCTCTTCGGGCGTGGGAGCTGTCGCCAGAGCCGCGGCCCTACCGGAAAATGCTTTGCAGGCTGGCGCGGCGGCTCCACGTGGGCACTTGAGTCGCCGAGGCTGACGGCCGCCGGAAAGCCCGCAGCCCCACGGGTTGTGGGGCCACGCGAGCGCTGCCAAAGAGCTTTCCAACGAGGCACGGCTTTCCCTCCTGGCTCTTCGGGCGTGGGAGCTGTCGCCAGAGCCGCGGCCCTACCGGAAAATGCTTCGCAGGCTGGCGCGGCGGCGCCACGTGGGCGCCGGTGTCGCCGAGGCTGTCAGCCGCCGGAAAGCCCGCAGCCCCACGGGCTGTGGGGCCACGCGAGCGGCTGCCAAAGAGCTTTCCAACGAGGCACGGCTTTCCCTCCTGGCTCTTCGGGCGTGGGAGCTGTCGCCAGAGCTGTGGCCCTACCGGAAAATGCTTCGCGGGCTGGCGCGGCGGCGCCACGTGGGCGCCGGTATCGCCGAGGCTGACGGCCGCCAGAAATCCCGCAGCCCCACGGGCTGTGGGGCCACGCGAGCGGCTGCCAAAGAGCTTTCCAACGAGGCACGGCTTTCCCTCCTGGCTCTTCGGGCGTGGGAGCTGTCGCCAGAGCCGCAGCCCTACCGGAAAATGCTTCACAGGCTGGCGCGGAGGTGCCACGTGGGCGCCGGTGTCGCCGAGGCTGACGGCCGCCGGAAAGCCCGCAGCCCCACTGGCTGTGGGTCCAGGCGAGCGGCTGTCAAAGAGCTTTCCAACGAGGCACGGCTTTCCCTCCTGGCTCTTTGGGCATGGGAGCTGTCGCCAGAGCCGCGGCCCTACCGGAAAATGCTTCGCAGGCTGGCGCGGCGGCTCCACGTGGGCGCCAGTGTCGCCGAGGCTGACGGCCGCCGGAAAGCCCGCAGCCCCACGGGCTGTGGAGCCAGGCAAGTGGCTGCCAAAGAGCTTTCCAATGAGGCACGGCTTTCCCTCCTGGCTCTTCGGGCGTGGGAGCTGTCGCCAGAGCCGCGGCCCTACCGGAAAATGCTTCACAGGCTGGCGCGGCGGCTCCACGTGGGCGCCGGTGTCGCCGAGGCTGACGGCCGCTGGAAAGCCCGCAGCCCCACGGGCTGTGGGGCCACACGAGCGGCTGCCAAAGAGCTTTCCATGGAGCCACGGCTTTCCCTCCTGGCTCTTCGGGCGTGGGAGCTGTCGCCAGAGCTGCGGCCCTACCGGAAAATTCTTCGCAGGCTGGCGTGGCGGCGCCACATGGGCGCCGGTGTTGCCGAGGCTGACGGCCGCCAGAAAGCCCGCAGCCCCATGGGCTGTGGGGCCACGCGAGCGGCTGCCAAAGAGCTTTCCAACGAGGCACGGCTTTCCCTCCTGGCTCTTCGGGCGTGGCAGCTGTCGCCAGAGCCGCGGCCCTACCGGAAAATGCTTTGCAGGCTTGCGCGGCGGCGCCACGTGGGCGCCGGTGTCGCCGAGGCTGACGGCCGCCGGAAAGCCCGCAGCCCCACGGGTTGTGGGGCCACGCGAGCGCTGCCAAAGAGCTTTCCAAGGAGGCACGGCTTTCCCTCCTGGCTCTTCGGGCGTGGGAGCTGTCGCCAGAGCCGCGGCCCTACCGGAAAATGCTTTGCAGGCTGGCGCGGCGGCGCCACGTGGGCGCCGGTGTCGCCGAGGCTGTCAGCCGCCGGAAAGCCCGCAGCCCCACGGGCTGTGGGGCCACGCGAGCGGCTGCCAAAGAGCTTTCCAACGAGGCACGGCTTTCCCTCCTGGCTCTTCGGGCGTGGGAGCTGTCGCCAGAGCCGCGGCCCTACCGGAAAATGCTTTGCAGGCTGGCGCGGCGGCGCCACGTGGTCGCAGGTGTCGCCGAGGCTGACGGCCGCCGGAAAGCCCGCAGCCCCACGGGCTGTGGGGCCACGCGAGCGGCTGCCAAAGAGCTTTCCAACGAGGCACGGCTTTCCCTCCTGGCTCTTCGGGCGTGGGAGCTGTCGCCAGAGACGCGGCCCTACCGGAAAATGCTTCGCAGGCTGGCGCACCGGCGCCACGTGGGCGCCGGTGTCGCCGAGGCTGACGGCCGCCGGAAAGCCCGCAGCCCCACGGGCTGTGGGGCCATGCGAGCGTCTGCCAAAGAGCTTTCCAACGAGGCACGGCTTTCCCTCCTGGCTCTTCGGGCGTGGGAGCTGTCGCCAGAGCCGCGGCCCTACCGGAAAATGCTTCGCAGGCTGGCGTGGCGGCGCCATCTGGGCGCCGGTGTTGCCGCGGCTGATGGCCGCCGGAAAGCCCGCAGCCCCACGGGCTGTGGGGCCACGCGAGCGGCTGCCAAAGAGCTTTCCAAGGAGGCACGGCTTTCCCTCCTGGCTCTTCGGGCGTGGGAGCTGTCGCGAGAGCCGCGGCCCTACCAGAAAATGCTTTGCAGGCTGGCGCTGCGGTGCCACGTGGGCGCCGGTGTCGCCGAGGCTGACGGCCGCCGGAAAGCCCGCAGCCCCACGGGCTGTGGGGCCACGCGAGCGGCTGCCAAAGAGCTTTCCAAGGAGGCACGGCTTTCCCTCCTGGCTCTTCAGGCGTGGGAGCTGTCGCCAGAGCCGCGGCCCTACCGGAAAATGCTTCGCAGTCTGGCGCGGCGGCGCCACGTGGGCGCCGGTGTTGCCGAGGCTGACGGCCGCCGGAAAGCCCGCAGCCCCACGGGCTGTGGGGCCACGTGAGCGGCTGCCAAAGAGCTTTCCAAGGAGGCACGGCTTTCCCTCCTGGCTCTTCGGGCGTGGGAGCTGTCGCCAGAGCCGCGGCCCTACCGGAAAATGCTTTGCAGGCTGGCGCGGCGGCTCCACGTGGGCACTTGAGTCGCCGAGGCTGACGGCCGCCGGAAAGCCCGCAGCCCCACGGGTTGTGGGGCCACGCGAGCGCTGCCAAAGAGCTTTCCAACGAGGCACGGCTTTCCCTCCTGGCTCTTCGGGCGTGGGAGCTGTCGCCAGAGCCGCGGCCCTACCGGAAAATGCTTCGCAGGCTGGCGCGGCGGCGCCACGTGGGCGCCGGTGTCGCCGAGGCTGTCAGCCGCCGGAAAGCCCGCAGCCCCACGGGCTGTGGGGCCACGCGAGCGGCTGCCAAAGAGCTTTCCAACGAGGCACGGCTTTCCCTCCTGGCTCTTCGGGCGTGGGAGCTGTCGCCAGAGCTGTGGCCCTACCGGAAAATGCTTCGCGGGCTGGCGCGGCGGCGCCACGTGGGCGCCGGTATCGCCGAGGCTGACGGCCGCCAGAAATCCCGCAGCCCCACGGGCTGTGGGGCCACGCGAGCGGCTGCCAAAGAGCTTTCCAACGAGGCACGGCTTTCCCTCCTGGCTCTTCGGGCGTGGGAGCTGTCGCCAGAGCCGCAGCCCTACCGGAAAATGCTTCACAGGCTGGCGCGGAGGTGCCACGTGGGCGCCGGTGTCGCCGAGGCTGACGGCCGCCGGAAAGCCCGCAGCCCCACTGGCTGTGGGTCCAGGCGAGCGGCTGTCAAAGAGCTTTCCAACGAGGCACGGCTTTCCCTCCTGGCTCTTTGGGCGTGGGAGCTGTCGCCAGAGCCGCGGCCCTACCGGAAAATGCTTCGCAGGCTGGCGCGGCGGCTCCACGTGGGCGCCAGTGTCGCCGAGGCTGACGGCCGCCGGAAAGCCCGCAGCCCCACGGGCTGTGGAGCCAGGCAAGTGGCTGCCAAAGAGCTTTCCAATGAGGCACGGCTTTCCCTCCTGGCTCTTCGGGCGTGGGAGCTGTCGCCAGAGCCGCGGCCCTACCGGAAAATGCTTCACAGGCTGGCGCGGCGGCTCCACGTGGGCGCCGGTGTCGCCGAGGCTGACGGCCGCTGGAAAGCCCGCAGCCCCACGGGCTGTGGGGCCACACGAGCGGCTGCCAAAGAGCTTTCCATGGAGCCACGGCTTTCCCTCCTGGCTCTTCGGGCGTGGGAGCTGTCGCCAGAGCTGCGGCCCTACCGGAAAATTCTTCGCAGGCTGGCGTGGCGGCGCCACATGGGCGCCGGTGTTGCCGAGGCTGACGGCCGCCAGAAAGCCCGCAGCCCCATGGGCTGTGGGGCCACGCGAGCGGCTGCCAAAGAGCTTTCCAACGAGGCACGGCTTTCCCTCCTGGCTCTTCGGGCGTGGCAGCTGTCGCCAGAGCCGCGGCCCTACCGGAAAATGCTTTGCAGGCTTGCGCGGCGGCGCCACGTGGGCGCCGGTGTCGCCGAGGCTGACGGCCGCCGGAAAGCCCGCAGCCCCACGGGTTGTGGGGCCACGCGAGCGCTGCCAAAGAGCTTTCCAAGGAGGCACGGCTTTCCCTCCTGGCTCTTCGGGCGTGGGAGCTGTCGCCAGAGCCGCGGCCCTACCGGAAAATGCTTTGCAGGCTGGCGCGGCGGCGCCACGTGGGCGCCGGTGTCGCCGAGGCTGTCAGCCGCCGGAAAGCCCGCAGCCCCACGGGCTGTGGGGCCACGCGAGCGGCTGCCAAAGAGCTTTCCAACGAGGCACGGCTTTCCCTCCTGGCTCTTCGGGCGTGGGAGCTGTCGCCAGAGCCGCGGCCCTACCGGAAAATGCTTTGCAGGCTGGCGCGGCGGCGCCACGTGGTCGCAGGTGTCGCCGAGGCTGACGGCCGCCGGAAAGCCCGCAGCCCCACGGGCTGTGGGGCCACGCGAGCGGCTGCCAAAGAGCTTTCCAACGAGGCACGGCTTTCCCTCCTGGCTCTTCGGGCGTGGGAGCTGTCGCCAGAGACGCGGCCCTACCGGAAAATGCTTCGCAGGCTGGCGCACCGGCGCCACGTGGGCGCCGGTGTCGCCGAGGCTGACGGCCGCCGGAAAGCCCGCAGCCCCACGGGCTGTGGGGCCATGCGAGCGTCTGCCAAAGAGCTTTCCAACGAGGCACGGCTTTCCCTCCTGGCTCTTCGGGCGTGGGAGCTGTCGCCAGAGCCGCGGCCCTACCGGAAAATGCTTCGCAGGCTGGCGTGGCGGCGCCATCTGGGCGCCGGTGTTGCCGCGGCTGATGGCCGCCGGAAAGCCCGCAGCCCCACGGGCTGTGGGGCCACGCGAGCGGCTGCCAAAGAGCTTTCCAAGGAGGCACGGCTTTCCCTCCTGGCTCTTCGGGCGTGGGAGCTGTCGCGAGAGCCGCGGCCCTACCAGAAAATGCTTTGCAGGCTGGCGCTGCGGTGCCACGTGGGCGCCGGTGTCGCCGAGGCTGACGGCCGCCGGAAAGCCCGCAGCCCCACGGGCTGTGGGGCCACGCGAGCGGCTGCCAAAGAGCTTTCCAAGGAGGCACGGCTTTCCCTCCTGGCTCTTCAGGCGTGGGAGCTGTCGCCAGAGCCGCGGCCCTACCGGAAAATGCTTCGCAGGCTGGCGCGGCGGCGCCACGTGGGCGCCGGTGTTGCCGAGGCTGACGGCCGCCGGAAAGCCCGCAGCCCCACGGGCTGTGGGGCCACGCGAGCGGCTGCCAAAGAGCTTTCCAAGGAGGCACGGCTTTCCCTCCTGGCTCTTCGGGCGTGGGAGCTGTCGCCAGAGACGCGGCCCTACCGGAAAATGCTTTGCAGGCTGGCGCGGCGGCGCCACGTGGTCGCAGGTGTCGCCGAGGCTGACGGCCGCCGGAAAGCCCGCAACCCCACGGGCTGTGGGGCCACGCGAGCGGCTGCCAAAGAGCTTTCCAAGGAGGCACGGCTTTCCCTCCTGGCTCTTCGGGCGTGGGAGCTGTCGCCAGAGCTGCGGCCCTACCGGAAAATGCTTCGCAGGCTGGCGTGGCGGCGCCACGTGGGCGCCGGTGTTGCCGCGGCTGATGGCCGCCGGAAAGCCCGCAGCCCCACGGGCTGTGGGGCCACGCGAGCGGCTGCCAAAGAGCTTTCCAACGAGGCACGGCTTTCCCTCCTGGCTCTTCGGGCATGGGAGCTGTCGCCAGAGCCGCGGCCCTACCAGAAAATGCTTTGCAGGCTGGCGCGGCAGTGCCACGTGGGCGCCGGTGTCGCCGAGGCTGACGGCCGCCGGAAAGCCCGCAGCCCCACGGGCTGTGCGGCCACACGAGCGGCTGCCAAAGAGCTTTCCAAGGAGGCACGGCTTTCCCTCCTGGCTCTTCGGGCGTGGGAGCTGTCGCCAGAGCTGCGGCCCTACCGGAAAATGCTTTGCAGGCTGGCGTGGCGGCGCCACGTGAGCACTGGTGTCGCCGAGGCTGACGGCCGCCGGAAAGCCCGCAGCCCCACGGGCTGTGGGGCCACGCGAGCGGCTGCCAAAGAGCTTTCCAACGAGGCACGGCTTTCCCTCCTGGCTCTTCGGGCGTGGGAGCTGTTGCCAGAGCCGCGGCCCTACCGGAAAATGCTTCGCAGGCTGGCGCGGCGGCGCCACGTGGTCGCAGGTGTCGCCGAAGCTGACGGCCGCCGGAAAGCCCGCAGCCCCACGGGCTGTGGGGCCACGCGAGCGGCTGCCAAAGAGCTTTCCAACGAGGCACGGCTTTCCCTCCTGGCTCTTCGGGTGTGGGAGCTGTCGCCAGAGACGCGGCCCTACCGGAAAATGCTTCGCAGGCTGGTGCGGCGGCGCCACGTGGGCGCCGGTGTCGCCGAGGCTGACGGCCGCCGGAAAGCCCGCAGCCCCACGGGCTGTGGGGCCACGCGAGCGGCTGCCAAAGAGCTTTCCAAGGAGGCACGGCTTTCCCTCCTGGCTCTTCGGGCGTGGGAGCTGTCGCCCGAGCCACGGCCCTACCGGAAAATGCTTCGCAGGCTGGCGCGGCGGCACCACATAGGCACCGGTGTCGCCGAGGCTGACGGCCGCAGGAAAGCCCGCAGCCCCACGGGCTGTGGGGCCACGCGAGCGGCTGCCAAAGAGCTTTCCAACGAGGCACGACTTTCCCTCCTGGCTCTTCGGGCGTGGGAGCTGTCGCCAGAGCCGCGGCCCTACCGGAAAATGCTTCGCAGGCTGGCGCGGCGGAGCCTCGTGGGCGCTCGTGTCGCCGAGGCTGACGGCCGCCGGAAAGCCCGCAGCCCCACGGGCTCTGGGGCCACGCGAGCGGCTGACAAAGAGCTTTCCAAGGAGGCACGGCTTTCCCTCCTGGCTCTTCGGGCGTGGGAGCTGTCGCCAGAGCCGCGGCCCTACCGGAAAATGCTTTGCAGGCTGGCGCAGCGGCGCCACGTGGGCGTTGGTGTCGCCGAGGCTGACGGCCGCCGGAAAGCCCGCAGCCCCACGGGCTTTGGGGCCATGCGAGCGGCTGCCAAAGAGCTTTCCAACGAGGCACAGCTTTCCCTCCTGGCTCTTCGGGCGCAGGAGCTGTCGCCAGAGCCGCGGCCCTACCGGAAAATGCTTCGCAGGCTGGCGCGGCGGCTCCACGTGGGCGCCGGTGTCGCCGAGGCTGATGCCTAACGGAAAGCCCGCAGCCCCACGGGCTGTGGCGGCACGCGAGCGGCTGCCAAAGAGCTTTCCAACGAGGCACAGCTTTCCCTCCTGGCTCTTCGGGCGTGGGAGCTGTCGCCAGAGACGCGGCCCTACCGGCTAATGCTTTGCAGGCTGGCGCTGCGGCGCCACGTGGGCGCTGGTGTCGCAGAGGCTGACGGCCGCTGGAAAGCCCGCAGCCCCATGGGCTGTGGGGCCACGTGAGCGGCTGCCAAAGAGCATTCCAAGGAGGCACGGCTTTCCCTCCTGGCTCTTTGGGCGTGGGAGCTGTCGCCACAGCCGCGGCCCTACTGGAAAATGCTTCGCAGGCTGGCGCGGCGGCGCCATCTGGGCGCTGGTGTCGCCGAGGCTGACGGCCTCCGGAAAGCCTGCAGCCCCACGGGCTGTGGGGCCACGCGATCTGCTGCCAAAGAGCTTTCCAACGAGGCACGGCTTTCCCTCCTGGCTCTTCGGGCGTGGGAGCTGTCGCCAGAGCCGCGGCCCTACCGGAAAATGCTTCGCAGGCTGGCGCGGCGGCTCCACGTAGGCGCCAGTGTCGCCGAGGCTGACGGCCGCCGGAAAGCCCGCAGCCCCATGGGCTGTGGGGCCAGGCAAGTGGCTGCCAAAGAGCTTTCCAATGAGGCACGGCTTTCCCTCCTGGCTCTTCGGGCGTGGGAGCTGTCGCCAGAGCCGCGGCCCTACCGGAAAATGCTTCACAGGCTGGCACGGCGGCTCCACGTGGGCGCCGGTGTCGCCGAGGCTGACGGCCGCTGGAAAGCCCGCAGCCCCACGGGCTGTGGGGCCACACGAGCAGCTGCCAAAGAGCTTTCCATGGAGCCACGGCTTTCCCTCCTGGCTCTTCGGGCGTGGGAGCTGTCGCCAGAGCTGCGGCCCTACCGGAAAATTCTTCGCAGGCTGGCGTGGCGGCGCCACATGGGCGCCGGTGTTGCCGAGGCTGACAGCCGCCGGAAAGCCCGCAGCCCCATTGGCTGTGGGGCCACGTGAGCGGCTGCCAAAGAGCTTTCCGACGAGGCACGGCTTTCCCTCCTGGCTCTTCGGGCGTGGGAGCTGTCGCCAGAGCCGCGGCCCTACCGGAAAATGCTTTGCAGGCTGGCGCGGCGGCTCCACGTGGGCACTTGAGTCGCCGAGGCTGACGGCCGCCGGAAAGCCCGCAGCCCCACGGGTTGTGGGGCCACGCGAGCGCTGCCAAAGAGCTTTCCAACGAGGCACGGCTTTCCCTCCTGGCTCTTCGGGCGTGGGAGCTGTCCCCAGAGCCGCGGCCCTACCGGAAAATGCTTCCCAGGCTGGCGCGGCGGCGCCACGTGGGCGCCGGTGTCGCCGAGGCTGTCAGCCGCCGGAAAGCCCGCAGCCCCACGGGCTGTGGGGCCACGCGAGCGGCTGCCAGAGAGCTTTCCAACGAGGCACGGCTTTCCCTCCTGGCTCTTCGGGCGTGGGAGCTGTCGCCAGAGCTGTGGCCCTACCGGAAAATGCTTCGCGGGCTGGCGCGGCGGCGCCACGTGGGCGCCGGTATCGCCGAGGCTGACGGCCGCCAGAAATCCCGCAGCCCCACGGGCTGTGGGGCCACGCGAGCGGCTGCCAAAGAGCTTTCCAACGAGGAACGACTTTCCCTCCTGGCTCTTCGGGTGTGGGAGCTGTCGCCAGAGCCGCGGCCCTACCGGAAAATGCTTCGCAGGCTGGCGCGGCGGCGCCACGTGGTCGCAGGTGTCGCCGAAGGTGACGGCCGCCGGAAAGCCCGCAGCCCCACGGGCTGTGGGGCCACGCGAGCGGCTGCCAAAGAGCTTTCCAACGAGGCACGGCTTTCCCTCCTGGCTCTTCGGGTGTGGGAGCTGTCGCCAGAGACGCGGCCCTACCGGAAAATGCTTCGCAGGCTGGTGCGGCGGCGCCACGTGGGCGCCGGTGTCGCCGAGGCTGACGGCCGCCGGAAAGCCCGCAGCCCCACGGGCTGTGGGGCCACGCGAGCGGCTGCCAAAGAGCTTTCCAAGGAGGCACGGCTTTCCCTCCTGGCTCTTCGGGCGTGGGAGCTGTCGCCCGAGCCACGGCCCTACCGGAAAATGCTTCGCAGGCTGGCGCGGCGGCACCACATAGGCACCGGTGTCGCCGAGGCTGACGGCCGCAGGAAAGCCCGCAGCCCCACGGGCTGTGGGGCCACGCGAGCGGCTGCCAAAGAGCTTTCCAACGAGGCACGACTTTCCCTCCTGGCTCTTCGGGCGTGGGAGCTGTCGCCAGAGCCGCGGCCCTACCGGAAAATGCTTCGCAGGCTGGCGCGGCGGAGCCTCGTGGGCGCTCGTGTCGCCGAGGCTGACGGCCGCCGGAAAGCCCGCAGCCCCACGGGCTCTGGGGCCACGCGAGCGGCTGACAAAGAGCTTTCCAAGGAGGCACGGCTTTCCCTCCTGGCTCTTCGGGCGTGGGAGCTGTCGCCAGAGCCGCGGCCCTACCGGAAAATGCTTTGCAGGCTGGCGCAGCGGCGCCACGTGGGCGTTGGTGTCGCCGAGGCTGACGGCCGCCGGAAAGCCCGCAGCCCCACGGGCTGTGGGGCCATGCGAGCGGCTGCCAAAGAGCTTTCCAACGAGGCACAGCTTTCCCTCCTGGCTCTTCGGGCGCAGGAGCTGTCGCCAGAGCCGCGGCCCTACCGGAAAATGCTTCGCAGGCTGGCGCGGCGGCTCCACGTGGGCGCCGGTGTCGCCGAGGCTGATGCCTACCGGAAAGCCCGCAGCCCCACGGGCTGTGGCGGCACGCGAGCGGCTGCCAAAGAGCTTTCCAACGAGGCACAGCTTTCCCTCCTGGCTCTTCGGGCGTGGGAGCTGTCGCCAGAGACGCGGCCCTACCGGCTAATGCTTTGCAGGCTGGCGCTGCGGCGCCACGTGGGCGCTGGTGTCGCAGAGGCTGACGGCCGCTGGAAAGCCCGCAGCCCCATGGGCTGTGGGGCCACGTGAGCGGCTGCCAAAGAGCATTCCAAGGAGGCACGGCTTTCCCTCCTGGCTCTTTGGGCGTGGGAGCTGTCGCCACAGCCGCGGCCCTACTGGAAAATGCTTCGCAGGCTGGCGCGGCGGCGCCATCTGGGCGCTGGTGTCGCCGAGGCTGACGGCCTCCGGAAAGCCTGCAGCCCCACGGGCTGTGGGGCCACGCGATCTGCTGCCAAAGAGCTTTCCAACGAGGCACGGCTTTCCCTCCTGGCTCTTCGGGCGTGGGAGCTGTCGCCAGAGCCGCGGCCCTACCGGAAAATGCTTCGCAGGCTGGCGCGGCGGCTCCACGTAGGCGCCAGTGTCGCCGAGGCTGACGGCCGCCGGAAAGCCCGCAGCCCCACGGGCTGTGGGGCCAGGCAAGTGGCTGCCAAAGAGCTTTCCAATGAGGCACGGCTTTCCCTCCTGGCTCTTCGGGCGTGGGAGCTGTCGCCAGAGCCGCGGCCCTACCGGAAAATGCTTCACAGGCTGGCGCGGCGGCTCCACGTGGGCGCCGGTGTCGCCGAGGCTGACGGCCGCTGGAAAGCCCGCAGCCCCACGGGCTGTGGGGCCACACGAGCAGCTGCCAAAGAGCTTTCCATGGAGCCACGGCTTTCCCTCCTGGCTCTTCGGGCGTGGGAGCTGTCGCCAGAGCTGCGGCCCTACCGGAAAATTCTTCGCAGGCTGGCGTGGCGGCGCCACATGGGCGCCGGTGTTGCCGAGGCTGACAGCCGCCGGAAAGCCCGCAGCCCCATTGGCTGTGGGGCCACGTGAGCGGCTGCCAAAGAGCTTTCCGACGAGGCACGGCTTTCCCTCCTGGCTCTTCGGGCGTGGGAGCTGTCGCCAGAGCCGCGGCCCTACCGGAAAATGCTTTGCAGGCTGGCGCGGCGGCTCCACGTGGGCACTTGAGTCGCCGAGGCTGACGGCCGCCGGAAAGCCCGCAGCCCCACGGGTTGTGGGGCCACGCGAGCGCTGCCAAAGAGCTTTCCAACGAGGCACGGCTTTCCCTCCTGGCTCTTCGGGCGTGGGAGCTGTCGCCAGAGCCGCGGCCCTACCGGAAAATGCTTCGCAGGCTGGCGCGGCGGCGCCACGTGGGCGCCGGTGTCGCCGAGGCTGTCAGCCGCCGGAAAGCCCGCAGCCCCACGGGCTGTGGGGCCACGCGAGCGGCTGCCAAAGAGCTTTCCAACGAGGCACGGCTTTCCCTCCTGGCTCTTCGGGCGTGGGAGCTGTCGCCAGAGCTGTGGCCCTACCGGAAAATGCTTCGCGGGCTGGCGCGGCGGCGCCACGTGGGCGCCGGTATCGCCGAGGCTGACGGCCGCCAGAAATCCCGCAGCCCCACGGGCTGTGGGGCCACGCGAGCGGCTGCCAAAGAGCTTTCCAACGAGGCACGACTTTCCCTCCTGGCTCTTCGGGTGTGGGAGCTGTCGCCAGAGCCGCGGCCCTACCGGAAAATGCTTCGCAGGCTGGCGCGGCGGAACCACGTGGGCGCTCGTGTCGCCGAGGCTGACGGCCGCCGGAAAGCCCGCAGCCCCACGGGCTCTGGGGCCATGCGAGTGGCTGCCAAAGAGCTTTCCAAGGAGGCACGGCTTTCCCTCCTGGATCTTCGGGCGTGGGAGCTGTCGCCAGAGCCGCGGCCCTACCGGAAAATGCTTCACAGGCTGGCGCGGCGGCGCCACGTGGGCGCCGGTGTCGCCGAGGCTGACGGCCGCCGGAAAGCCCGCAGCCCCACGGGCTCTGGGCCCACGCGAGCGGCTGCCAAAGAGCTTTCCAACGAGGCACGGCTTTCCCTCCTGGCTCTTCGGGCGTGGGAGCTGTCGCCAGAGCCGCGGCCCTACCGGAAAATGCTTCGCAGGCTGGCGCGGCGGCGCCACATGGGCGCCGGTGTCGCCAAGGCTGACGGCCGCCGGAAAGCCCGCAGCCCCACGGGCTGTGGGGCCACGCCAGCGGCTGCCAAAGGGTTTTCCAACGAGGCACGGCTTTCCCTCCTGGCTCTTCAGGCGTGGGAGCTGTCGCCAGAGCCGCGGCCCTACCGGAAAATGCTTCGCAGGCTGGCGCGGCGGCGCCACGTGGTCGCCGGTGTCGCCGAGGCTGACGGCCGCCGGAAAGCCCGCAGCCCCACGGGCTGTGGGGCCACGCGAGCGGCTGCCAAAGAGCTTTCCAACGAGGCACGGCTTTCCCTCCTGGCTCTTCGGGCGTGGGAACTGTCGCCAGAGACGCGGCCCTACCGGAAAATGCTTTGCAGGCTGGCGCGGCGGCGCCACGTGCTCGCAGGTGTCGCCGAGGCTGACGGCCGCCGGAAAGCCCGCAACCCCACGGGCTGTGGGGCCACGCGAGCGGCTGCCAAAGAGCTTTCCAACGAGGCACGGCTTTCCCTCCTGGCTCTTCGGGCGTGGGAGCTGTCGCCAGAGACGCGGCCCTACCGGAAAATGCTTCGCAGGCTGGCGCACCGGCGCCACGTGGGCGCCGGTGTCGCCGAGGCTGACGGCCGCCGGAAAGCCCGCAGCCCCACGGGCTGTGGGGCCACGCGAGCGGCTGCCAAAGAGCTTTCCAAGGAGGCACGGCTTTCCCTCCCGGCTCTTCGGGCGTGGGAGCTGTCGCCAGAGCTGCGGCCCTACCGGAAAATGCTTCGCAGGCTGGCGTGGCGGCGCCACGTGGGCGCCGGTGTTGCCGCGGCTGATGGCCGCCGGAAAGCCCGCAGCCCCACGGGCTGTGGGGCCACGCGAGCAGCTGCCAAAGAGCTTTCCAACGAGGCACGGCTTTCCCTCCTGGCTCTTCGGGCGTGGGAGCTGTTGCCCGAGCCACGGCCCTACCGGAAAATGCTTCGCAGGCTGGCGCGGCGGCACCACGTAGGCACCGGTGTCGCCGAGGCTGACGGCCGCAGGAAAGCCCGCAGCCCCACGGGCTGTGGGGCCACGCGAGCGGCTGCCAAAGAGCTTTCCAACGAGGCACGACTTTCCCTCCTGGCTCTTCGGGCGTGGGAGCTGTCGCCAGAGCCGCGGCCCTACCGGAAAATGCTTCGCAGGCTGGCGCGGCGGAGCCACGTGGGCGCTCGTTTCGCCGAGGCTGACGGCCTCCGGAAAGCCCGCAGCCCCACGGGCTGTGGGGCCACGCGAGCGGCTGACAAAGAGCTTTCCAAGGAGGCACGGCTTTCCCTCCTGGCTCTTCGGGCGTGGGAGCTGTCGCCAGAGCCGCGGCCCTACCGGAAAATGCTTTGCAGGCTGGTGCAGCGGCGCCACGTGGGCGTTGGTGTCGCCGAGGCTGACGGCCGCCGGAAAGCCCGCAGCCCCACGGGCTGTGGGGCCATGCGAGCGGCTGCCAAAGAGCTTTCCAACGAGGCACAGCTTTCCCTCCTGGCTCTTCGGGCGTGGGAGCTGTCGCCAGAGCCGCGGCCCTACCGGAAAATGCTTCGCAGGCTGGCGCGGCGGCGCCACGTGGGCGCCGGTGTTGCCGAGGCTGATGCCTACCGGAAAGCCCGCAGCCCCACGGGCTGTGGCGCCACGCGAGCGGCTGCCAAAGTGCTTTCCAAGGAGGCACAGCTTTCCCTCCTGGCTCTTCGGGCGTGGGAGCTGTCGCCAGAGACGCGGCCCTACCGGAAAATGCTTTGCAGGCTGGCGCTGCAGCGCCACGTGGGCGCTGGTGTCGCAGAGGCTGACGGCCGCTGGAAAGCCCGCAGCCCCATGGGCTGTGGGGCCACGTGAGCGGCTGCCAAAGAGCATTCCAAGGAGGCACGGCTTTCCCTCCTGGCTCTTCGGGCGTGGGAGCTGTCGCCACAGCCGCGGCCCTACTGGAAAATGCTTCGCAGGCTGGCGCGGCGGCGCCATCTGGGCGCTGGTGTCGCCGAGGCTGATGGCCTCCGGAAAGCCTGCAGCCCCACGGGCTGTGGGGCCACGCGAGCTGCTGCCAAAGAGCTTTCCAACGAGGCACGGCTTTCCCTCCTGGCTCTTCGGGCATGGGAGCTGTCGCCAGAGCCGCAGCCCTATCGGAAAATGCTTCACAGGCTGGCGCGGAGGTGCCACGTGGGCGCCGGTGTCGCCGAGGCTGACGGCCGCCGGAAAGCCCGCAGCCCCACGGGCTGTGGGTCCAGGCGAGCGGCTGTCAAAGAGCTTTCCAACGAGGCACGGCTTTCCCTCCTGGCTCTTCGGGCGTGGGAGCTGTCGCCAGAGCCGCGGCCCTACCGGAAAATGCTTCGCAGGCTGGCGCGGCGGCTCCACGTGGGCGCCAGTGTCGCCGAGGCTGACGGCCGCCGGAAAGCCCGCAGCCCCACGGGCTGTGGGGCCAGGCAAGTGGCTGCCAAAGAGCTTTCCAATGAGGCACGGCTTTCCCTCCTGGCTCTTCGGGCGTGGGAGCTGTCGCCAGAGCCGCGGCCCTACCGGAAAATGCTTCACAGGCTGGCGCGGCGGCTCCACGTGGGCGCCGGTGTCGCCGAGGCTGACGGCCGCTGGAAAGCCCAAAGCCCCACGGGCTGTGGGGCCACACGAGCGGCTGCCAAAGAGCTTTCCATGGAGCCACGGCTTTCCCTCCTGGCTCTTCGGGCGTGGGAGCTGTAGCCAGAGCTGCGGCCCTACCGGAAAATTCTTCGCAGGCTGGCGTGGCGGCGCCACATGGGCGCCGGTGTTGCCGAGGCTGACGGCCGCCGGAAAGCCCGCAGCCCCATGGGCTGTGGGGCCACGCGAGCGGCTGCCAAAGAGCTTTCCAACGAGGCACGGCTTTCCCTCCTGGCTCTTCGGGCGTGGGAGCTGTCGCCAGAGCCGCGGCCCTACCGGAAAATGCTTTGCAGGCTGGCGCGGCGGCGCCACTTGGGCACTTGAGTCGCCGAGGCTGACGGCCGCCGGAAAGCCCGCAGCCCCACGGGTTGTGGGGCCACGCGAGCGCTGCCAAAGAGCTTTCCAACGAGGCACGGCTTTCCCTCCTGGCTCTTCGGGCGTGGGAGCTGTCGCCAGAGCCGCGGCCCTACCGGAAAATGCTTCGCAGGCTGGCGCGGCGGCGCCACGTGGACGCCGGTGTCGCCGAGGCTGTCAGCCGCCGGAAAGCCCGCAGCCCCACGGGCTGTGGGGCCACGCGAGCGGCTGCCAAAGAGCTTTCCAACGAGGCACGGATTTCCCTCCTGGCTCTTCGGGCGTGGGAGCTGTCGCCAGAGCTGTGGCCCTACCGGAAAATGCTTCGCGGGCTGGCGCGGCGGCGCCACGTGGGCGCCGGTATCGCCGAGGCTGACGGCCGCCAGAAATCCCGCAGCCCCACGGGCTGTGGGGCCACGCGAACGGCTGCCAAAGAGCTTTCCAAAGAGGCACGGCTTTCCCTCCTGGCTCTTCGGGCGTGGGAGCTGTCGCCAGAGTCGCGGCCCTACCGGAAAATGCTTCGCAGTCTGGCACGGCGGCGCCACGTGTTCGCCGGTGTCGCCGAGGCTGGTGGCCGCCGGAAAGCCCGCAGCCCCACGGGCTGTGGGGCCATGCGAGCGGCTACCAAAGAGCTTTCCAACGAGGCACGGCTTTCCCTCCTGGCTCTTCGGGCGTGGGAGCTGTCGCCAGAGCTGCGGCCCTACCGGAAAATGCTTCGCAGGCTGGCGCACCGGCGCCACGTGGGCGCCGGTGTCGCCGAGGCTGACGGCCGCCGGAAAGCCCGCAGCCCCACGGGCTGTGGGGCCATGCGAGCGGCTACCAAAGAGTTTTCCAACGAGGCACGGCTTTCCCTCCTGGCTCTTCGGGCGTGGGAGCTGTCGCCAGAGCTGCGGCCCTACCGGAAAATGCTTCGCAGGCTGGCGTGGCGGCTCCACGTGGGCGCCGGTGTTGCCGCGGCTGATGGCCGCCGGAAAGCCCGCAGCCCCACGGGCTGTGGGGCCACGCGAGCGGCTGCCAAAGAGCTTTCCAAGGAGGCACGGCTTTCCCTCCTGGCTCTTCGGGCGTGGGAGCTGTCGCGAGAGCCGCGGCCCTACCAGAAAATGCTTTGCAGGCTGGCGCGGCGGTGCCACGTGGGCGCCGGTGTCGCCGAGGCTGACGGCCGCCGGAAAGCCCGCAGCCCCACGGGCTGTGGGGCCACACGAGCGGCTGCCAAAGAGCTTTCCAACGAGGCACGGCTTTCCCTCCTGGCTCTTCGGGCGTGGGAGCTGTCGCCAGAGCCGCGGCCCTACCGGAAAATGCTTTGCAGGCTGGCGTGGCGGCGCCACGTGAGCACTGGTGTCGCCGAGGCTGACGGCCGCCGGAAAGCCCGCAGCCCCACGGGCTGTGGGGCCACGCGAGCGGCTGCCAAAGAGCTTTCCAACGAGGCACGGCTTTCCCTCCTGGCTCTTCGGGCGTGGGAGCTGTTGCCAGAGCCGCGGCCCTACCGGAAAATGCTTCGCAGGCTGGCGCGGCGGCGCCATCTGGGCGCAGGTGTCGCCGAAGCTGACGGCCGCCGGAAAGCCCGCAGCCCCACGGGCTGTGGGGCCACGCGAGCGGCTGCCAAAGAGCTTTCCAACGAGGCACGGCTTTCCCTCCTGGCTGTTCGGGTGTGGGAGCTGTCGCCAGAGCCGCGGCCCTACCGGAAAATGCTTCGCAGGCTGGCGCGGCGGCGCCACGTGGGCGCCGGTGTCGCCGAGGCTGACGGCCGCCGGAAAGCCCGCAGCCCCACGAGCTGTGGGGCCACGTGAGTGGCTGCCAAAGAGCTTTCCAAGGAGGCACGGCTTTCCCTCCTGGCTCTTCGGGCGTGGGAGCTGTCGCCAGAGCCGCGGCCCTACCGGAAAATGCTTCGCAGGCTGGCGCAGCGGCGCCACGTGGGCGTTGGTGTCGCCGAGGCTGACGGCCGCCGGAAAGCCCGCAGCCCCACGGGCTGTGGGGCCACGCGAGCGGCTGCCAAAGAGCTTTCCAACGAGGCACAGCTTTCCCTCCTGGCTCTTCGGGCGTGGGAGCTGTCGCCAGAGCCGCGGCCCTACCGGAAAATGCTTCGCAGGCTGGCGCGGCGGCGCCACATGGGCGCCGGTGTCGCCAAGGCTGACGGCCGCCGGAAAGCCCGCAGCCCCACGGGCTGTGGGGCCACGCCAGCGGCTGCCAAAGGGTTTTCCAACGAGACACGGCTTTCCCTCCTGGCTCTTCGGGCGTGGGAGCTGTCGCCAGAGCCGCGGCCCTACCGGAAAATGCTTCGCAGGCTGGCGCGGCGGCGCCACGTGGGCACCGGTGTCGCCGAGGCTGACGGCCGCCGGAAAGCCCGCAGCCCCACGGGCTGTGGGGCCACGCGAGCGGCTGCCAAAGAGCTTTCCAACGAGGCACGGCTTTCCCTCCTGGCTCTTCGGGCGTGGGAGCTGTCGCGAGAGCCGCGGCCCTACCAGAAAATGCTTTGCAGGCTGGCGCGGCGGTGCCACGTGGGCGCCGGTGTCGCCGAGGCTGACGGCCGCCGGAAAGCCCGCAGCCCCACGGGCTGTGGGGCCACACGAGCGGCTGCCAAAGAGCTTTCCAAGGAGGCACGGCTTTCCCTCCTGGCTCTTCGGGCGTGGGAGCTGTCGCCAGAGCCGCGGCCCTACCGGAAAATGCTTTGCAGGCTGGCGTGGCGGCGCCACGTGAGCACTGGTGTCGCCGAGGCTGACGGCCGCCGGAAAGCCCGCAGCCCCACGGGCTGTGGGGCCACGCGAGCGGCTGCCAAAGAGCTTTCCAACGAGGCACGGCTTTCCCTCCTGGCTCTTCGGGCGTGGGAGCTGTTGCCAGAGCCGCAGCCCTACCGGAAAATGCTTCGCAGGCTGGCGCGGCGGCGCCACGTGGTCGCAGGTGTCGCCGAAGCTGACGGCCGCCGGAAAGCCCGCAGCCCCACGGGCTGTGGGGCCACGCGAGCAGCTGCCAAAGAGCTTTCCAAGGAGGCACGGCTTTCCCTCCTGGCTGTTCGGGTGTGGGAGCTGTCGCCAGAGACGCGGCCCTACCGGAAAATGCTTCGCAGGCTGGCGCGGCGGCGCCACGTGGGCGCCGGTGTCGCCGAGGCTGACGGCCGCCGGAAAGCCCGCAGCCCCACGGGCTGTGGGGCCACGTGAGTGGCTGCCAAAGAGCTTTCCAAGGAGGCACGGCTTTCCCTCCTGGCTCTTCGGGCGTGGGAGCTGTCGCCAGAGACGCGGCCCTACCGGAAAATGCTTCACAGGCTGGCGCGGCGGCGCCACGTGGGCGCCGGTGTCGCCGAGGCTGACGGCCTCCGGAAAGCCCGCAGCCCCACGGGCTGTGGGGCCACGCGAGCGGCTGCCAAAGAGCTTTCCAAGGAGGCACGGCTTTCCCTCCTGGCTCTTCGGGCGTGGGAGCTGTCGCCAGAGCCGCGGCCCTACCGGAAAATGCTTCGCAGGCTGGCGCGGCGGCGCCACGTGGGCGCCGGTGTCGCCGAGGCTGACGGCCGCCGGAAAGCCCGCAGCCCCACGGGCTGTGGGGCCACGCGAGCGGCTGCCAAAGAGCTTTCCAACGAGGCACGGCTTTCCCTCCTGGCTCTTCGGGCGTGGGAGCTGTCGCCAGAGCCGCGGCCCTACCGGAAAATACTTAGCAGGCTGGCGCGGCCGCGCCACGTGGGAGCCGGAGGCGCCGAGGCTGATGGCCGCCGGAAAGCCCGCATTCCCAAGGGCTGTGGGGCCACGCGAGCGGCTGCCAAAGAGCTTTCCAACGAGGCACAGCTTTCCCTCCTGGCTCTTCGGGCGTGGGAGCTGTCGCCAGAGCCGTGGCCCTACCGGAAAATGCTTCGCAGGCTGGCGCGGCGGCGCCACGTGGGCGCCGGTGTCACCGAGGCTGATGGCCCCCGGAAAGCCCGCAGCCCCACAGGCTGTGGGGCCACGCGAGCGGCTGCCAAAGTGCTTTCCAAGGAGGCACGGCTTTCCCTCCTGGCTCTTCGGGCGTGGGAGCTGCCGCCAGAGCCGCGGCCCTACCGGAAAATGCTTCACAGGCTGGCGCGGCGGCGACACGTGGGCGCCGGTGTCGCCGAGGCTGACGGCCGCCGGAAAGCCCGGATCCCCACGGGCTGTGGGGCCACGCGAGCGGCTGCCAAAGAGCTTTCCAACGAGGCACAGCTTTCCCTCCTGGCTCTTCGGGCGTGGCAGCTGTCGCCAGAGCCACGGCCCTACCGGAAAATGCTTCGCAGGCTGGCGTGGCGGCGCCACGTGGGCACCGGTGTCGCCGAGGCTGAAGGCCGCCGGAAAGCCCGCAGCCCCACGGGCTGTGGGGCCACGCGAGCGGCTGCCAAAGAGCTTTCCAACGAGGCACAGCTTTCCCTCCTGGCTCTTCGGGCGTGGGAGCTGTCGCCAGAGCCGCGGCCCTACCGGAAAATGCTTCGCAGGCTGGCGCGGCGGCGCCACGTGGGCGCCGGTGTCGCCGAGGCTGACGGCCGCCGGAAAGCCCGCAGCCCCATGGGCTGTGGGGCCACGCGAGCGGCTGCCAAAGAGCTTTCCAACGAGGCACGACTTTCCCTCCTGGCTCTTCGGGCGTGGGAGCTGTTGCCAGAGCCGCGGCCCTACCGGAAAATGCTTCGCAGGCTGGCGCGGCGGAGCCACGTGGGCGCTCGTGTCGCCGAGTCTGACGGCCGCCGGAAAGCCCGCAGCCCCACGGGCTGTGGGGCCATGCGAGTGGCTGCCAAAGAGCTTTCCAAGGAGGCACGGCTTTCCCTCCTGGCTCTTCGGGCGTGGGAGCTGTCGCCAGAGCCGCGGCCCTACCGGAAAATGCTTCACAGGCTGGCGCGGCGGAGCCACGTGGGCGCCGGTGTCGCCGAGGCTGACGGCCGCCGGAAATCCCGCAGCCCCACGGGCTCTGGGCCCACGCGAGCGGCTGCCAAAGAGCTTTCCAACGAGGCACGGCTTTCCCTCCTGGCTCTTCGGGCGTGGGAGCTGTCGCCAGAGCCGCGGCCCTACCGGAAAATGCTTCGCAGGCTGGCGCGGCGGCGCCACATGGGCGCCGGTGTCGCCAAGGCTGACGGCCGCCGGAAAGCCCGCAGCCCCACGGGCTGTGGGGCCACGCCAGTGGCTGCCAAAGGGTTTTCCAACGAGGCACGGCTTTCCCTCCTGGCTCTTCAGGCGTGGGAGCTGTCGCCAGAGCCGCGGCCCTACCGGAAAATGCTTCGCAGGCTGGCGCGGCGGCGCCACATGGGCGCCGGTGTCGTCGAGGCTGACGGCCGCCGGAAAGCCCGCAGCCCCACGGGCTGTGGGGCCACGCGAGCGGCTGCCAAAGAGCTTTCCAACGAGGCACGGCTTTCCCTCCTGGCTCTTCGGGCGTGGGAGCTGTCGCCAGAGCCGTGGCCCTACCGGAAAATGCTTTGCAGGCTGGCGCACCGGCGCCACGTGGTCGCAGGTGTCGCCGAGGCTGACGGCCGCCAGAAAGCCCGCAACCCCACGGGCTGTGGGGCCACGCCAGCGGCTGCCAAAGAGCTTTCCAACGAGGCACGGCTTTCCCTCCTGGCTCTTCGGGCGTGGGAGCTGTTGCCAGAGCCGCAGCCCTACCGGAAAATGCTTCGCAGGCTGGCGCAGCGGCGCCACGTGGTCGCAGGTGTCGCCGAAGCTGACGGCCGCCGGAAAGCCCGCAGCCCCACGGGCTGTGGGGCCACGCGAGCAGCTGCCAAAGAGCTTTCCAACGAGGCACGGCTTTCCCTCCTGGCTCTTCGGGTGTGGGAGCTGTCGCCAGAGACGCGGCCCTACCGGAAAATGCTTCGCAGGCTGGCGCAGCGGCGCCACGTGGTCGCAGGTGTCGCCGAAGCTGACGGCCGCCGGAAAGCCCGCAGCCCCACGGGCTGTGGGGCCACGTGAGTGGCTGCCAAAGAGCTTTCCAAGGAGGCACGGCTTTCCCTCCTGGCTCTTCGGGCGTGGGAGCTGTCGCCAGAGACGCGGCCCTACCGGAAAATTCTTCGCAGGCTGGCGCAGTGGCGCCACGTGGGCGCCGGTGTCGCCGAGGCTGACGGCCTCCGGAAAGCCCGCAGCCCCACGGGCTCTGGGCCCACGCGAGCGGCTGCCAAAGAGCTTTCCAAGGAAGCACGGCTTTCCCTCCTGGCTCTTCGGGCGTGGGAGCTGTCGCCAGAGCCGCGGCCCTACCGGAAAATGCTTCGCAGTCTGGCGCGGCGGCGCCACATGGGCGCCGGTGTCGCCAAGGCTGACGGCCGCCGGAAAGCCCGCAGCCCCACGGGCTGTGGGGCCACGCGAGCGGCTGCCAAAGAGCTTTCCAAGGAGGCACGGCTTTCCCTCCTGGCTCTTCGGGCGTGGGAGCTGTCGCCAGAGACGCGGCCCTACCGGAAAATGCTTCGCAGGCTGGCGTGGCGGCGCCACGTGGGCGCCGGTCTTGCCGCGGCTGATGGCCGCCGGAAAGCCCGCAGCCCCACGGGCTGTGGGGCCACGCGACCGGCTGCCAAAGAGGTTTCCAACGAGGCACGGCTTTCCCTCCTGGCTCTTCGGGCATGGGAGCTGTCGCGAGAGCCGCGGCCCTACCAGAAAATGCTTTGCAGGCTGGCGCGGCGGTGCCACGTGGGCGCCGGTGTCGCCGAGGCTGACGGCCGCCGGAAAGCCCGCAGCCCCACGGGCTGTGGGGCCACACGAGCGGCTGCCAAAGAGCTTTCCAAGGAGGCACGGCTTTCCCTCCTGGCTCTTCGGGCGTGGGAGCTGTCGCCAGAGCCGCGGCCCTACCGGAAAATGCTTTGCAGGCTGGCGTGGCGGCGCCACGTGAGCACTGGTGTCGCCGAGGCTGACGGCCGCCGGAAAGCCCGCAGCCCCACGGGCTGTGGGGCCACGCGAGCGGCTGCCAAAGAGCTTTCCAACGAGGCACGGCTTTCCCTCCTGGCTCTTCGGGCGTGGGAGCTGTTGCCAGAGCCGCAGCCCTACCGGAAAATGCTTCGCAGGCTGGCGCGGCGGCGCCACGTGGTCGCAGGTGTCGCCGAAGCTGACGGCCGCCGGAAAGCCCGCAGCCCCACGGGCTGTGGGGCCACGCGAGCAGCTGCCAAAGAGCTTTCCAAGGAGGCACGGCTTTCCCTCCTGGCTCTTCGGGTGTGGGAGCTGTCGCCAGAGACGCGGCCCTACCGGAAAATGCTTCGCAGGCTGGCGCGGCGGCGCCACGTGGGCGCCGGTGTCGCCGAGGCTGACGGCCGCCGGAAAGCCCGCAGCCCCACGGGCTGTGGGGCCACGTGAGTGGCTGCCAAAGAGCTTTCCAAGGAGGCACGGCTTTCCCTCCTGGCTCTTCGGGCGTGGGAGCTGTCGCCAGAGACGCGGCCCCTACCGGAAAATGCTTCACAGGCTGGCGCGGCGGCGCCACGTGGGCGCCGGTGTCGCCGAGGCTGACGGCCTCCGGAAAGCCCGCAGCCCCACGGGCTGTGGGGCCACGCGAGCGGCTGCCAAAGAGCTTTCCAAGGAGGCACGGCTTTCCCTCCTGGCTCTTCGGGCGTGGGAGCTGTCGCCAGAGCCGCGGCCCTACCGGAAAATGCTTCGCAGGCTGGCGCAGCGGCGCCACATGGGCGCCGGTGTCGCAGAGGCTGACGGCCGCCGGAAAGCCCGCAGCCCCACGGGCTGTGGGGCCACGCCAGCGGCTGCCAAAGGGTTTTCCAACGAGGCACGGCTTTCCCTCCTGGCTCTTCGGGCGTGGGAGCTGTCGCCAGAGCCGCGGCCCTACCGGAAAATGCTTCGCAGGCTGGCGCGGCGGCGCCACGTGGGCGCCGGTGTCGCCGAGGCTGACGGCCGCCGGAAAGCCCGCAGCCCCACGGGCTGTGGGGCCACGCGAGCGGCTGCCAAAGAGCTTTCCAACGAGGCACGGCTTTCCCTCCTGGCTCTTCGGGCGTGGGAGCTGTCGCCAGAGCCGCGGCCCTACCGGAAAATACTTAGCAGGCTGGCGCGGCCGCGCCACGTGGGAGCCGGAGGCGCCGAGGCTGATGGCCGCCGGAAAGCCCGCATTCCCAAGGGCTGTGGGGCCACGCGAGCGGCTGCCAAAGAGCTTTCCAACGAGGCACAGCTTTCCCTCCTGGCTCTTCGGGCGTGGGAGCTGTCGCCAGAGCCGTGGCCCTACCGGAAAATGCTTCGCAGGCTGGCGCGGCGGCGCCACGTGGGCGCCGGTGTCACCGAGGCTGATGGCCGCCGGAAAGCCCGCAGCCCCACAGGCTGTGGGGCCACGCGAGCGGCTGCCAAAGTGCTTTCCAAGGAGGCACGGCTTTCCCTCCTGGCTCTTCGGGCGTGGGAGCTGCCGCCAGAGCCGCGGCCCTACCGGAAAATGCTTCACAGGCTGGCGCGGCGGCGACACGTGGGCGCCGGTGTCGCCGAGGCTGACGGCCGCCGGAAAGCCCGCAGCCCCACGGGCTGTGGGGCCACGCGAGCGGCTGCCAAAGAGCTTTCCAACGAGGCACAGCTTTCCCTCCTGGCTCTTCGGGCGTGGCAGCTGTCGCCAGAGCCACGGCCCTACCGGAAAATGCTTCGCAGGCTGGCGTGGCGGCGCCACGTGGGCACCGGTGTCGCCGAGGCTGACGGCCGCCGGAAAGCCCGCAGCCCCACGGGCTGTGGGGCCACGCGAGCGGCTGCCAAAGAGCTTTCCAACGAGGCACGGCTTTCCCTCCTGGCTCTTCGGGCGTGGGGAGCTGTCGCCAGAGCCGCGGCCCTACCGGAAAATGCTTCGCAGGCTGGCGCGGCGGCGCCACGTGGGCGCCGGTGTCGCCGAGGCTGACGCCCACCGGAAAGCCCGCAGCCCCACGGGCTGTGGCGCCACGCGAGCGGCTGCCAAAGAGCTTTCCAACGAGGCACGGCTTTCCCTCCTGGCTCTTCGGGCGTGGGAGCTGTCGCCAGAGACGCGGCCCTACCGGAAAATGCTTTGCAGGCTAGCGCTGCGGCGCCACGTGGGCGCTGGTGTCGCAGAGGCTGACGGCCGCCGGAAAGCCCGCAGCCCCATGGGCTGTGGGGCCACGCGAGCGGCTGCCAAAGAGCTTTCCAACGAGGCACAGCTTTCCCCTCCTGGCTCTTCGGGCGTGGGAGCTGTCGCCAGAGCCGTGGCCCTACCGGAAAATGCTTCGCAGGCTGGCGCGGCGGCGCCACGTGGGCGCCGGTGTCACCGAGGCTGATGGCCGCCGGAAAGCCCGCAGCCCCACGGGCTGTGGGGCCACGCGAGTGGCTGCCAAAGTGCTTTCCAAGGAGGCACGGCTTTCCCTCCTGGCTCTTCGGGCGTGGGAGCTGCCGCCAGAGCCGCGGCCCTACCGGAAAATGCTTCACAGGCTGGCGCGGCGGCGCCACGTGGGCGCCGGTGTCGCCGAGGCTGACGGCCGCCGGAAAGCCCGCATCCCCACGGGCTGTGGGGCCACGCGAGCGGCTGCCAAAGAGCTTTCCAACGAGGCCACAGCTTTCCCTCCTGGCTCTTCGGGCGTGGCAGCTGTCGCCAGAGCCACGGCCCTACCGGAAAATGCTTCGCAGGCTGGCGTGGCGGCGCCACGTGGGCACCGGTGTCCGCCGAGGCTGAAGGCCGCCGGAAAGCCCGCAGCCCCACGGGCTGTGGGGCCACGCGAGCGGCTGCCAAAGAGCTTTCCAACGAGGCACGGCTTTCCCTCCTGGCTCTTCGGGCGTGGGAGCTGTCGCCAGAGCCGCGGCCCTACCGGAAAATGCTTCGCAGGCTGGCGCGGCGGCGCCACGTGGGCGCCGGTGTCGCCGAGGCTGACGCCTACCGGAAAGCCCGCAGCCCCACGGGCTGTGGCGCCACGCGAGCGGCTGCCAAAGAGCTTTCCAACGAGGCACGGCTTTCCCTCCTGGCTCTTCGGGCGTGGGAGCTGTCGCCAGAGACGCGGCCCTACCGGAAAATGCTTTGCAGGCTGGCGCTGCGGCGCCACGTGGGCGCTGGTGTCGCAGAGGCTGACGGCCGCCGGAAAGCCCGCAGCCCCATGGGCTGTGGGGCCACGCGAGCGGCTGCCAAAGAGCTTTCCAACGAGGCACGGCTTTCCCTCCTGGCTCTTCGGGCGTGGGAGCTGTCGCCAGAGCCGCGGCCCTACCGGAAAATGCTTCGCAGGCTGGCGCGGCGGCTCCACGTGGGCGCCGGTGTCACCGAGGCTGATGGCCGCCGGAAAGCCCGCAGCCCCACAGGCTGTGGGGCCACGCGAGCGGCTGCCAAAGTGCTTTCCAAGGAGGCACGGCTTTCCCTCCTGGCTCTTCGGGCGTGGGAGCTGTCGCCAGAGCCGCGGCCCTACCGGAAAATGCTTTGCAGGCTGGCGCTGCGGCGACACGTGGGCGCTGGTGTCGCAGAGGCCTGACGGCCGCCGGAAAGCCCGCAGCCCCATGGGCTGTGGGGCCACGCGAGTGGCTCTCAAAGAGCTTTCCAAGGAGGCACGGCTTTCCCCTCCTGGCTCTTCGGGCGTGGGAGCTGTCGCCACAGCCGCGGCCCTACCGGAAAATGCTTCGCATTCTGGCGCGGCGGCTCCACGTGGTCGCCGGTGTCGCCGAGCCTGACGGCCTCCGGAAAGCCCGCAGCCCCATGGGCTGTGGGGCCACGCGAGCGGCTGCCAAAGAGCTTTCCAACGAGGCACGGCTTTCCCTCCTGGCTCTTCGGGCGTGGGAGCTGTCGCCACAGCCGCGACC
>NW_026529757.1:0-50804 GCF_028500815.1 Rissa tridactyla | reverse complement strand
AGTCAACTTCACAGGAATTGATGGTGTGGTAAAAACATGCCCCACTGCAAAAATTAACCTCTGGTTGCCGGGAGAGCAGCGAATGACTAGGGCAGAAGTGTTAGTGGGTGCCTCACGTAGACCCGACTCAAAGTGTCAGGGACCCGCACAGGAAGTTAAATTCCTGGGGGTCTGGTGGATTAAGGGAGCTGCTTCTGTCCCTCAGGATACCCTGAAAAAATAGAACATGGACAGAATCCTTCCAGCACGAAGGAGTTACAGCAGGTCCTGGGAACTTTAAGTTATTGGTGTAAACACATCCCTGGCTTTTCCATCATTGCTCGCCCCCTTCATAGCTTGGCAAAAAAGGGTAAATCCTGGGTGTGGACTGAACAACACACTAATGCTCTGCAATTACTAATAAAGGAGCTAAGGTTATTCCAACAACTTGGCCCCATACATCCAACTGACCCTGTCCATGTAGAATGGGGGCTCAGTGAACATGGTTCCCGTTGTAATTTATGGCAGAAGGGACCAGCAGGACGGAGAGACCATTAGAATTTTGCTCCCACTCCTTCAATGATACTGAATGCAGCTATTCAGACCTGGAGAAGGGTTTACTGTCCCTGGTGCGAGTGTTGCAACGAGCAGAGCAGATAAGAAGAGAACAGAGTGTGATCTTTCCTGGGACCTTTTCGCCTCCCAGATGTGGTCCTTAAAGGGACACCACCACCAGCTGGCATTGCCCAGAGACCTACAGTTCGAAAGTGGTATGCTTATTTAGAAGGCATTAATGAAATCAAGCCAGTCTCTGAAGGCAGTGTTAAAGTATCCAAGGCTACTTCACAAGGATACCAAAGGATATAGATGGTGCCCTATTGTTCCAATCCCCACCAAACAGACCATCTCCGATCCAAGAAGCACCTCCTTTGAGGGACAGCAGTGATCTTAGAGGAGTGTGGTTTACTGGTGCGTCATCTCACCGTTAAAAAAATAAGTGCAAATATAAGGCCGTAGCACTGGAAGTAACAACGGGAGAAAGAGCAATTGAAATAGGGGAGGGTAGGGGAACTCAGAGCTGTCCTACTAGCTGCACAACATGGAGCTACTTACATTTACACTGACTCATATGCTGTTCTTAAAGGAGCCACTGAATGGCTAGGACACTGGGCAGCCAACGATTGGCAGGTGAATAGAGTCCCAGTTTGGGAGACAGATAATTGGAAGCAACTGTTGGAAATAGGAGGACAGAGACCATTGCACATTGCTTGGGTAAAAGGCCACGATCGTTCAAACTCGATCACTGCTCAGTTCAACCAACAGGTAGATGGCCTCACGCGGCTGCAACAAATTGACATTGTAGATGATGGTCGGGAATGGGAACGCTTACTTGAATCGTTACATGTTAAACGTGGCCGCACAGGCCGTCCTGACCTGTATCGGGAAGGTGGGTGGCTTGTGTCAGTTAAGCTGTGCGAACAAATAGTAACTGCCTGTTCACAATGTCGCCTACGACTCAGCAAAGATCATCCGAGTAAGGCGCCTCCCTTACACATGCGGGACAAGAAAGCGTTGTGGCATTCATGGCAGCTTGATTATATTGGGCCCTTGAGATCATCAGGTGGGAAAAGATATGTCCTGGTAGGAGTGGAGATTATCTCCAGCCTCAGTATGGCCAGCAGTTTCAAACCAGCTACGAGGGACAACACAGTGAAAGGCCTAACAGGGTGGTTCAGCACACTTCCCCTTCCCGACGAAATCCAGAGTGATAACGTTTCACACTTTACGGCTTCGGTGGTACAAGATTGGGCCAAGGAAGAAGGGATTCGATGGGTATTTCATACTCCCTGTTATCCCCAGGCTAATGGCATTGTTGAACGCACCAATAGATTGGTTAAGCGTTTTGCAAAAAGTCATGAACCTGGTTGGCATTTGCGATTGGATGATGCCATCTATCAACTAAATAACAAATGGAGTGGAGACGGCTGTCCTAAAATGAAAGCTTTCTGTGTACCTGCCAATATTATCTCGCCAAAGGCTGCCAATGAACCGGGAAAATACCCCGGAAGATTTCACCCTGGACTACCTGTGCTAGTGAAAATGCCTCAAAATGGGACGGTGCCAATGGTGCTAGCTACTCCCAAAAATCCCTATGCATGGGAAGCCAAGGATTGTTCAGGGAAGATACACCGGATCAGCACCCGGTGGACCGCACCTTCTTTTTAACCCCGTCGGTCGAATAAGACCGAGCAGATTTTCTTTTCCTTTATGTCTTACAGGAACCTTGGATGAGCTGTACAGACGGATTGGCCTACGCTACCTTTGAATGTCTCCAGGGAATCCTGACATTGAACCTGGCAATAATACTACTTTTATGATGTATGGCTATTTGGAGGCCCAAATTCTAAAATGACGAATTGGCAGATGGAATTGATGCTATTCAGTTTCACCTTTTTATTCCCTGTTGTTTGTAGTCAAAGAGACCCAGAGTGGCCATGGTCTCAAGCCTTTCTCGTCTATAATACAAGACTACAGGGAGACCTCATGCTAACGCACCCTTTCCCAATATAGTCAAGCACAGTCTCTGGGGTTTCATCGGGATGTGTCTCAAAGTGACAAGCATTCTGGTTGGTGTCAAGACAAAGGTCTTGTGCTTTGAGAGTATTACTCTCACAAATGAATCCTTGTTGGTCTCGTGAAACGCATGCGTCAACATCAGCAGTTTGCCATTTAGTCTCATTTTGTCGTGCCCAACCTCTGTGCTGTGTTGGATAGAGTAGAGCTCCTTGATGATTCAACCCCAGTGCGATGATTGGGTATATGGTGGATACTGAGGCATTGCGTATCGTTAAGACAAAAGCTGTGGCTTTGCTCTCAGTGGGATCGTAGGTGAAATTAACCAGATACCACCTGGACTGAAATTTTTTCTCAAATTCAATTGCGTTATCCCATATTACTTTTCGAATTTCGGTGGGCAAGGTGCCTTCTTCACCTTCCCTTATGATTTATGAGTTTTTGCAAAACGCTTAACCAATCCGTTGGTGCATTCAACAATGCCATTAGCCTGAGGATAATAGGGAGTATGAAATACCCATCGAATCCCTTCTTCTTTGGCCCAATCTTGTACCACTGTAGCGGTAAAGTGTGAACCGTTATCACTTTGGATTTCCTCGGGAAGGGGAAGTGTGCTGAACCACCCTTTTAGGCCTTTCACTGTGTTGTCCCCAGCAGCTGATTTGAAGCCAGTGGCCATACTGAGGCTGGAGATAATCTCCACTCCGACTAGGACATATCTTTTCCCACCTGATGATCTCAAGGGCCCAATATAATCAATCTGCCATGAATGCCACAACATTTTCTTGTCCCGCATGTGTAAGGGAGGCGCCTTACTCGGATGATCTTTGCTGAGTCGTAGGCGACATTGTGACCAGGCAGTTACTACTTGTTCGCACAGCTTAACCGACACAGGCCACCCCCGGGCTAGACCTTCCTGATACAGATCAGCACGGCCTGTATGGCCAGGCTTAATATGTAACCATTCCCGACCATCATCTACAGTGTCAATTTGTTGTAGCCGCGTGAGGCTATCTACCTGTTGGTTGAACTGAGCAGTGATCGAGTTTGAACGATCGTGGCCTTTTACCCAAGCAATGTGCAATGGTCTCTGTCCTCCTATTTCCAACAGTTGCTTCCAACTGTCTGTCTCCCAGATCGGGACTCTATTCACCTGCCAATCATTGGCTGCCCAGTGTCCTAGCCATTCAGTGGCTCCTTTAAAAACAGCATATGAGTCAGTGTAAATGTAAGTAGCTCCATGTTGTGCAGCTAGTAGGACGGCTCTGAGTTCCCCTACTTGTGCCCTACCTTCTCCTGTTTCAATTGCTCTTTCCCCCGTTGCTACTTCCAGTGCTACGGCCTTGTATTTCCACTTGCTGTTCTCACGGTGAGATGACACACCAGTAAACCACACTCCTGTAAGATCACTGCCTGCTTTCAGAGGAGGTGCTTCTTGGATTGGAGATGGTCTGTTTGGTGGGGATTGGAACAATAGGGCACCATCTCTATCCTTCTGGAGCATGGATACTTTGATACTACCTTCAGAGACTGGCATGATATCATTAATGCCTTCTAAATAAGCATACCACTTTCGAACTGTGGGTTTCTGGGCAATGCCAGCTGGCGGTGCTGTCCCTTTACGGACCACATCTAGGAGTCGAAAAGGGCCCCGAACAATCACGCTCTGTTCTCTCCTTATCTGCTCTGCTCGTTGCAATGCTCGCACCAGGGACAGTAAACCCTTCTCCAGGTCTGAATAGCTGCTCTCAGTATCATTAAAGGCGTGAGAGCTAAATTCTAATGGTCTCTCCGGTCCTGCTGGTCCCTTCTGGCATAAATTACAATGGGAACCATGTTCACTGAGCCCCCATTCTACATGGACAGGGTCAGTTGGATGTATGGGGCCAAGTTGTTGGAATAACCTTAGCTCTTTTATTAGCAATTCTAGTGCATTAGTGTGTTGTTCAGTCGACTCCCAGGATTTACCTTTTTTGAGCAAACAATAAAGGGGGCGAGCAATGATGGAAAAGCCAGGGATGTGTTTACGCTAATAACTTAAAGTTCCCAGGACTTGCTGTAACTCCTTCGTGCTGGAAGGATTCTGTCCATGTTCTATTTTTTCAGGGTATCCTGAGGGACAGAAGCAGCTCCCTTAATCCACCAGACCCCCAGGAATTTAACTTCCTGTGCGGGTCCCTGACACTTTGAGTCGGGAATTTCCAATCCCAAATCTGATAATGTTTTTCGGATGTTTTCCATCATGTCTTGTACACTTTCTTGGTTCTCTCCCCTATTAAGATGTCATCAATAATATATTGGTATACTGTACATCCCTGTGAAACAGGAATCTCTGATAGCACTTTAGCCAAAGCATTATGGGCAATAGTGGGGGAATGTTTGTATCCTTGCGGAAAGCGGTTAAAGGTATATTGGACTCCTTTCCATGTGAATGCAAACTGCGCTTTGTCCTGCTCAAGGAGGAGAATCATAAAAAAATATGTCTTTAAAATCTAAGGCAACCCTGCAAGGATGGGCAGCTCCTTTTATCATTGTCACAATTTCCGCGATATTCGGAACAGCAGCGGTCAGAGGTGCAGTGTTGGCGTTTAATTTTCCGTAATCTACTGTGAAACGCCATTGCCTTTTTGGTTTCTTTACTGGCCACACCGGTGAAAAATAAGGCGAGTGAATCCTCTTAATGATGTCCCTTTTTTCTAAATTTGATACCAATCTGGCTGCTCCTGCAACAGCAGTTGCAGGCAGTGGATACTACAGGACAGCAGAGATTTTAGAGGGAGGGAAAAGTATGGAAGTTTCCAATAGACTCAATTTCACTGTGTCTATTACTTTTTCAAATCCTGCAAAACTTCACACTGTGGAGACATCATTAAGAAAAGGCATTAAGAAACCCTCGGACGGCAGGCTTTCGTGACGCCTTCAGCCTCAAAACAACCCTTTCCCACTTGGCGCCGCGCCAGGCACAAAAATGGCCATACGGCTGGAGATGGGTCCCCTGCCAAAAGAGCCAGCAGGTAAAACTATGCCTTGTTCTAAAGCTCTTTGGGAACCGCTTGCGTAGCCCCACAGACCTGGGGGCTGCGGGCTTTCCTGCTGCCTTCAGCCTCGACAACACCCTTTCCCACTTGGCGCCGCGCCAGGCACAAAAATGGCCTATGGCTGGAGATGGGTCCCCCGCCCAAAGAGCCAGCAGGGAAAACTATGCCTTGTTCTAAAGCTCTTTGGGAACCGCTTGCGTAGCCGCACAGACCTGGGGGCTGCGGGCTTTCCTGCTGCCTTCAGCCTCAAAGCCACCCTTTCCCACTTTGCGCCGCATCAGGCACAAAAATGGCCTATGGGTGGAGATGGGTCCCATGCCCAAAGAGCCAGCAGGGAAAACTATGCCTTGTTCTAAAGCTCTTTGGGAACCGCTTGCGTAGTCCCACAGACCTGGGGGCTGCAGGCTTTCCTGCTGCCTTCAGCCTCAAAACCACCCTTTCCCACTACGCAACGCGCCAGGCATAAAAATAGCCATACGACTGGAGATGGGTCCCCCGCCCAAAGAGCCAGCAGGGAAAACTATGCCTTGTTCTAAAGCTCTTTGGGAACCGCTTGCGTAGCCCCACAGACCTTGGGGCTGCGGGCTTTCCTGCTGCCTTCAGCCTCGACAGCACCCTTTCCCACTTGGCGCCGCGCCAGGCACAAAAATGGCCTATGGCTGGAGATGGGTCCCATGCCCTAAGAGCCAGCTGGGAAAACTATGCCTTGTTCTAAAGCTCTTTGGGAACCGCTTGCGTAGCACCACAGACCTGGGGGTTGCGGGCTTTGCTCCTGCCTTCAGCCTCAAAGCCACCCTTTCCCACCTGGCGCCGCGCCAGGCTCAAAAATGGCCATACGGCTGGAGATGGGTCCCCCGCCCAGAGAGCCAGCAGGGAAAACTATGCCTTGTTCTAAAGCTCTTTGGGAACCGCTTGCATAGCCCCACAGACCTGGGGGCTGCGGGCTTTCCTGCTGTCTTCAGCCTCAAAGCAACCCTTTCCCACTTGGCGCCCTATCAAGCACAAAAATGGCCATACGGCTGGAGATGGGTCCCATGCCCAAAGAGCCAGCAGGGAAAACTATGCCTTGTTCTAAAGCTCTTTGGGAACCGCTTGCTTGGCCCCACAGACCTGGGGGCTGCGGGCTTTCCTGCTGCCTTCAGCCTCAAAACCACCCTTTCCCACTTGGCCCCCGGCCAGGCACAAAAATGGCCATACGGCTGGAGATGGGTCCCCCGCCCAAAGAGCCAGCAGGGAAAACTATGCCTTGTTCTAAAGCTCTTTGGGAACCGCTTGCGTAGCCCCACAGACCTGGGGGCTGCAGGCTTTCCTGCTGCCTTCACCCTCAAAACCACCCTTTCCCACTTGGCGCTGCGCCAGGCACAAAAATGGCCATACGGCTGGAGATGGGTCCCCCGCCCAAAGAGCCAGCAGGGAAAATTATGCCTTGTTCTAAAGCTCTTTGGGAACCGCTTGCGTAGCCCCACAGACCTGGGGGCTGCGGGCTTTCCTGCTGCCTTTAGCCTCGACACAACCCTTTCCCACTTGGCGCCGCGCCAGGCACAAAAATGGCCATACGGCTGGAGATGGGTCCCCCTCCCAGAGAGCCAGCAGGGAAAACTATGCCTTGTTCTAAAGCTCTTTGGGAACCGCTTGCGTAGCCCCACAGACCTGGGGGCTGCGGGCTTTCCTGCTGCCTTCAAGCCTCAAAGCCACCCTTTCCACTGGGCGCCGGGCCAGGCACAAAAATGGCCTATGGCTGGAGATGGGTCCCCCGAACAAAGAGCCAGCAGGGAAAACTATGCCTTGTTCTAAAGCTCTTTGGGAACTGCTTGCGTAGCCCCACAGACCTGGGGGCTGCAGGCTTTCCTGCTGCCTTCAGCCTCAAAGCCACCCTTTCCCACTTGGCGCCCTATCAAGCACAAAAATGGCCTATGGCTGGAGATGGGTCCCAGGCCCAAAGAGCCAGCAGGGAAAACTATGCCTTGTTCTAAAGCTCTTTGGGAACCGCTTGCTTGGCCCCACAGACGTGGGGGCTGCGGGCTTTCCTGCTGCCTTCAGCCTCGACACCACCCTTTCCCACTTGGCGCCGCGCCAGGCACAAAAATGGCCATACGGCTGGAGATGGGTCCCCCGCCCAAAGAGCCAGCAGGGAAAACTATGCCTTGTTCTAAAGCTCTTTGGGAACCGCTTGCGTAGCCCCACAGACCTGGAGGCTGCGGGCTTTCCTGCTGCCTTCACCCTCAAAACCACCCTTTCCCACTTGGCACTGCTCCAGGCTCAAAAATGGCCATACGGCTGGAGATGGGTCCCCCGCCCAGAGAGCCAGCAGGGAAAACTATGCCTTGTTCTAAAGCTCTTTGGGAACCGCTTGCGTAGCCCCACAGACCTGGGGGCTGCGGGCTTTCCTGCTGCCTTCAGATTCAAAGCCAGCCTTTCCCTCTTGGGGCTTCGCCAGGCACAAAAATGGCCATACGGCTGGAGATGGGTCCCCCGCCCAAAGAGCGAGCAGGGAAAACTATGCCTTGTTCTAAAGCTCTTTGGGAACCGCTTGCGTAGCCCCAAAGACCTGGGGGCTGCGGGCTTTCCTGCTGCCTTCAGCCTCGACACCACCCTTTCCCACTTGGCGCCGCGCCAGGCTCAAAAATGGCCATACGGCTGGAGATGGGTCCCCCGCCCTAAGAGCCAGCAGGGAAAACTATGCCTTGTTCTAAAGCTCTTTGGGAACCGCTTGCGTAGCCCCACAGACCTGGGGGCTGCAGGCTTTGCTCCTGCCTTCAGCCTCAAAGCCACCCTTTCCCACCTGGCGCCGCGCCAGGCTCAAAAATGGCCATACGGCTGGAGATGGGTCCCCCGCCCAAAGAGCCAGCAGGGAAAACTATGCCTTGTTCTAAAGCTCTTTGGGAACCGCTTGCGTAACCCCACAGACCTGGGGGCTGCAGGCTTTCCTGCTGTCTTCAGCCTCGACACCACCCTTTCCCACTTGGCGCCCTATCAGGCACAAAAATGGCCATACGGCTGGAGATGGGTCCCCCGCCCAAAGAGCCAGCAGGGAAAACTATGCCTTGTTCTAAAGCTCTTTGGGAACCGCTTGCGTAGCCCCACAGACCTGGGGGCTGCGGGCTTTGCTGCTGCCTTCAGCCTCAAAGCCACCCTTTCCCACTTGGCGTCGCGCTAGCTACAAAAATGGCCTATGGCTGGAGATGGGTCCCATGTCCAAAGAGCCAGCAGGGAAAACTATGCCTTGTTCTAAAGCTCTCTGGGAACCGCTTGCTTGGCCCCACAGACGTGGGGGCTGCGGGCTTTCCGGCTGCCTTCAGCCTCAAAACCACCCTATGCCACTACGCACCGCGCCAGGCACAAAAATGGCCATACGGCTGGAGATGGGTCCCCCGCCCAAAGAGCCAGCAGGGAAAACTATGCCTTGTTCTAAAGCTCTTTGGGAACCGCTTGCGTAGCCTCACAGACCTGGGGGCTGCGGGCTTTCCTGCTGCCTTCAGCCTCGACACCACCCTTTCCCACTTGGCGCCGCGCCAGGCACAAAAATGGCCTAACGGCTGGAGATGGGTCCCCCACCCAAAGAGCCAGCAGGGAAAACTATGCCTTGTTCTAAAGCTCTTTGGGAACCGCTTGCGTAGCCCCACAGACCTGGGAGCTGCAGGCTTTCCTGCTGTCTTCAGCCTCAAAGCCACCCTTTCCCACTTGGCGCCCTATCAGGCACAAAAATGGCCTATGGGTGGAGATGGGTCCCATGCCCAAAGAGCCAGCAGGGAAAACTATGCCTTGTTCTAAAGCTCTTTGGGAACCGCTTGCGTAGCCCCACAGACCTGGGGGCTGCGGGCTTTCCTGCTGCCTTCAGCCTCAAAGCCACCCTTTCCCACTTGGCGCCGGGCCAGGGACAAAAATGGCCATACGGCTGGAGATGGGTCCCATGCCCAAAGAGCCAGCAGGGAAAACTATGCCTTGTTCTAAAGCTCTTTGGGAACCGCTTGCTTGGCCCCACAGACCTGGGGGCTGCAGGCTTTGCTGCTGCCTTCAACCTCGACACCACCCTTACCCACTTGGCGCCGCGCCAGGCACAAAAATGGCCATACGGCTGGAGATGGGTCCCCCGCCCAAAGAGCCAGCAGGGAAAACTATGCCTTGTTCTAAAGCTCTTTGGGAACCGCTTGCGTAGCCCCACAGACCTGGGGGCTGCGGGCTTTCCTGCTGCCTTCAGCGTCAAAACCACCCTTTCCCACTACGCACCGCGCCAGGCACAAAAATGGCCATACGGCTGGAGATGGGTCCCCCGCCCAAAGAGCCAGCAGGGAAAACTATGCCTTGTTCTAAAGCTCTTTGGGAACCGCTTGCTTGGCCCCACAGACGTGGGGGCTGCGGGCTTTCCTGCTGCCTTCAGCCTCAAAACCACCCTATGCCACTACGCACCGCGTCAGGCACAAAAATAGCCATACGGCTGGAGATGGGTCCCCCACCCAAAGAGCCAGCAGGGAAAACTATGCCTTGTTCTAAAGCTCTTTGGGAACCGCTTGCGTAGCCCCACAGACCTGGGGGCTGCAGGCTTTCCTGCTGTCTTCAGCCTCAAAGCCACCCTTTCCCACTTGGCGCCCTATCAGGCACAAAAATGGCCTATGGGTGGAGATGGGTCCCATGCCCAAAGAGCCAGCAGGGAAAACTATGCCTTGTTCTAAAGCTCTTTGGGAACCGCTTGCGTAGCCCCACAGACCTGGGGGCTGCGGGCTTTCCTGCTGCCTTCAGCCTCGATACCACCATTTCCCACTTGGCGCTGCGCCATGCACAAAAATGGCCATACGGCTGGAGATGGGTCCCCCGCCCAAAGAGCCAGCAGGGAAAACTATGCCTTGTTCTAAAGCTCTTTGGGAACCGCTTGCGTAGCCCCACAGACGTGGGGGCTGCGGGCTTTCCTGCTGCCTTCAGATTCAAAGCCAGCCTTTCCCTCTTGGGGCTTCGCCAGGCACAAAAATGGCCATACGGCTGGAGATGGGTCCCCCGCCCAAAGAGCCAGCAGGGAAAATTATGCCTTGTTCTAAAGCTCTTTGGGAACCGCTTGCGTAGCCCCAAAGACCTGGGGGCTGCGGGCTTTCCTGCTGCCTTCAGCCTCGACACCACCCTTTCCCACTTGGCGCCGCGCCAGGCTCAAAAATGGCCATACGGCTGGAGATGGGTCCCCCGCCCTAAGAGCCAGCAGGGAAAACTATGCCTTGTTCTAAAGCTCTTTGGGAACCGCTTGCGTAGCCCCACAGACCTGGGGGCTGCAGGCTTTGCTCCTGCCTTCAGCCTCAAAGCCACCCTTTCCCACCTGGCGCCGCGCCAGGCTCAAAAATGGCCATACGGCTGGAGATGGGTCCCCCGCCCAAAGAGCCAGCAGGGAAAACTATGCCTTGTTCTAAAGCTCTTTGGGAACCGCTTGCGTAACCCCACAGACCTGGGGGTTGCAGGCTTTCCTGCTGTCTTCAGCCTCGACACCACCCTTTCCCACTTGGCGCCCTATCAGGCACAAAAATGGCCATACGGCTGGAGATGGGTCCCCCGCCCAAAGAGCCAGCAGGGAAAACTATGCCTTGTTCTAAAGCTCTTTGGGAACCGCTTGCGTAGCCCCACAGACCTGGGGGCTGCGGGCTTTGCTGCTGCCTTCAGCCTCAAAGCCACCCTTTCCCACTTGGCGTCGCGCTAGCTACAAAAATGGCCTATGGCTGGAGATGGGTCCCATGTCCAAAGAGCCAGCAGGGAAAACTATGCCTTGTTCTAAAGCTCTCTGGGAACCGCTTGCTTGGCCCCACAGACGTGGGGGCTGCGGGCTTTCCGGCTGCCTTCAGCCTCAAAACCACCCTATGCCACTACGCACCGCGCCAGGCACAAAAATGGCCATACGGCTGGAGATGGGTCCCCCACCCAAAGAGCCAGCAGGGAAAACTATGCCTTGTTCTAAAGCTCTTTGGGAACCGCTTGCGTAGCCTCACAGACCTGGGGGCTGCGGGCTTTCCTGCTGCCTTCAGCCTCGACACCACCCTTTCCCACTTGGCGCCGCGCCAGGCACAAAAATGGCCATACGGCTGGAGATGGGTCCCCCACCCAAAGAGCCAGCAGGGAAAACTATGCCTTGTTCTAAAGCTCTTTGGGAACCGCTTGCGTAGCCCCACAGACCTGGGAGCTGCAGGCTTTCCTGCTGTCTTCAGCCTCAAAGCCACCCTTTCCCACTTGGCGCCCTATCAGGCACAAAAATGGCCTATGGGTGGAGATGGGTCCCATGCCCAAAGAGACAGCAGGGAAAACTATGCCTTGTTCTAAAGCTCTTTGGGAACCGCTTGCTTGGCCCCACAGACGTGGGGGCTGCGGGCTTTCCTGCTGTCTTCAGCCTCGACACCACCCTTTCCCACTTGGCGCCCTATCAGGCACAAAAATGGCCATACGGCTGGAGATGGGTCCCCCGCCCAAAGAGCCAGCAGGGAAAACTATGCCTTGTTCTAAAGCTCTTTGGGAACCGCTTGCGTAGCCCCACAGACCTGGGGGCTGCGGGCTTTCCTGCTGCTTTCAGCCTCAAAGCCACCCTTTCCCACTTGGCGCCGGGCCAGGCACAAAAATGGCCATATGGCTGGAGATGGGTCCCATGCCCAAAGAGCCAGCAGGGAAAACTATGCCTTGTTCTAAAGCTCTTTGGGAACCGCTTGCGTAGCCCCACAGACCTGGGGGCTGCAGGCTTTCCTGCTGCCTTTAGCCTCGACACCACCCTTTCCCTCTTGGCGCCGGGCCAGGCACAAAAATGGCCATATGGCTGGAGATGGGTCCCATGCCCAAAGAGCCAGCAGGGGAAACTATGCCTTGTTCTAAAGGTCTCTGGGAACCGCTTGCGTAGCCCCACAGACCTGGGGGCTGCGGGCTTTCCTGCTGCCTTCAGCCTCAAAGCCACCCTTTCCCACTTGGCGCCGCGCCAGGCACAAAAATGGCCATACGGCTGGACATGGGTCCCATGCCCAAAGAGCCAGCAGGGAAAACTATGCCTTGTTCTAAAGCTCTTTGGGAACCGCTTGCTTGGCCCCACAGACCTGGGGGCTGCAGGCTTTGCTGCTGCCTTCAGCCTCGACACCACCCTTACCCACTTGGCGCCGCGCCAGGCACAAAAATGGCCATACGGCTGGAGATGGGTCCCCCGCCCAAAGAGCCAGCAGGGAAAACTATGCCTTGTTCTAAAGCTCTTTGGGAACCGCTTGCGTAGCCCCTCAGACCTGGGGGCTGCGGGCTTTCCTGCTGCCTTCAGCGTCAAAACCACCCTTTCCCACTACGCACCGCGCCAGGCACAAAAATGGCCATACGGCTGGAGATGGGTCCCCCGCCCAAAGAGCCAGCAGGGAAAACTATGCCTTGTTCTAAAGCTCTTTGGGAACCGCTTGCTTGGCCCCACAGACGTGGGGGCTGCGGGCTCTCCTGCTGCCTTCAGCCTCAAAACCACCCTATGCCACTACGCACCGCGTCAGGCACAAAAATAGCCATACGGCTGGAGATGGGTCCCCCACCCAAAGAGCCAGCAGGGAAAACTATGCCTTGTTCTAAAGCTCTTTGGGAACCGCTTGCGTAGCCCCACAGACCTGGGGGCTGCAGGCTTTCCTGCTGTCTTCAGCCTCAAAGCCACCCTTTCCCACTTGGCGCCCTATCAGGCACAAAAATGGCCTATGGGTGGAGATGGGTCCCATGCCCAAAGAGCCAGCAGGGAAAACTATGCCTTGTTCTAAAGCTCTTTGGGAACCGCTTGCGTAGCCCCACAGACCTGGGGGCTGCGGGCTTTCCTGCTGCCTTCAGCCTCGATACCACCATTTCCCACTTGGCGCTGCGCCATGCACAAAAATGGCCATATGGCTGGAGATGGGTCCCCCGCCCAAAGAGCCAGCAGGGAAAACTATGCCTTGTTCTAAAGCTCTTTGGGAACCGCTTGCGTAGCCCCACAGACCTGGGGGCTGCGGGCTTTCCTGCTGCCTTTAGCCTCGACACCACCCTTTCCCTCTTGGCGCCGCGCCAGGCACAAAAATGGCCTATGGCTGGAGATGGGTCCCATGCCCAAAGAGCCAGCAGGGAAAACTATGCCTTGTTCTAAAGCTCTTTGGGAACCGCTTGCGTAGCCGCACAGACCTGGGGGCTGCGGGCTTTCCTGCTGCCTTCAGCCTCAAAGCCACCCTTTCCCACTTTGCGCCGCATCAGGCACAAAAATGGATATACGGCTGGAGATGGGTCCCCCGCCCAAAGAGCCAGCAGGGAAAACTATGCCTTGTTCTAAAGCTCTTTGGGAACCGCTTGCGTAGCCCCACAGACCTGGGGGCTGCAGGCTTTCCTGCTGCCTTCAGCCTCAAAACCACCCTTTCCCACTACGCAACGCGCCAGGCATAAAAATAGCCATACGACTGGAGATGGGTCCCCCGCACAAAGAGCCAGCAGGGAAAACTATGCCTTGTTCTAAAGCTCTTTGGGAACCGCTTGCGTAGCCCCACAGACGTGGGGGCTGCGGGCTTTCCTGCTGCCTTCAGCCTCGATACCACCATTTCCCACTTGGCGCTGCGCCATGCACAAAAATGGCCATACGGCTGGAGATGAGTCCCCCGCCCAAAGAGCCAGCAGGGAAAACTATGCCTTGTTCTAAAGCTCTTTGGGAACCGCTTGCGTAGCCCCACAGACCTGGGGGCTGCGGGCTTTCCTGCTGCCTTTAGCCTCGACACCACCCTTTCCCTCTTGGCGCCGGGCCAGGCACAAAAATGGCCATATGGCTGGAGATGGGTCCCATGCCCAAAGAGCCAGCAGGGAAAACTATGCCTTGTTCTAAAGCTCTTTGGGAACCGCTTGCGTAGCCCCACAGACCTGGGGGCTGCAGGCTTTCCTGCTGCCTTTAGCCTCGACACCACCCTTTCCCTCTTGGCGCCGGGCCAGGCACAAAAATGGCCATATGGCTGGAGATGGGTCCCATGCCCAAAGAGCCAGCAGGGGAAACTATGCCTTGTTCTAAAGGTCTCTGGGAACCGCTTGCGTAGCCCCACAGACCTGGGGGCTGCGGGCTTTCCTGCTGCCTTCAGCCTCAAAGCCACCCTTTCCCACTTGGCGCCGCGCCAGGCACAAAAATGGCCATACGGCTGGACATGGGTCCCATGCCCAAAGAGCCAGCAGGGAAAACTATGCCTTGTTCTAAAGCTCTTTGGGAACCGCTTGCTTGGCCTCACAGACCTGGGGGCTGCAGGCTTTGCTGCTGCCTTCAGCCTCGACACCACCCTTACCCACTTGGCGCCGCGCCAGGCACAAAAATGGCCATACGGCTGGAGATGGGTCCCCCGCCCAAAGAGCCAGCAGGGAAAACTATGCCTTGTTCTAAAGCTCTTTGGGAACCGCTTGCGTAGCCCCTCAGACCTGGGGGCTGCGGGCTTTCCTGCTGCCTTCAGCGTCAAAACCACCCTTTCCCACTACGCACCGCGCCAGGCACAAAAATGGCCATACGGCTGGAGATGGGTCCCCCGCCCAAAGAGCCAGCAGGGAAAACTATGCCTTGTTCTAAAGCTCTTTGGGAACCGCTTGCTTGGCCCCACAGACGTGGGGGCTGCGGGCTCTCCTGCTGCCTTCAGCCTCAAAACCACCCTATGCCACTACGCACCGCGTCAGGCACAAAAATAGCCATACGGCTGGAGATGGGTCCCCCACCCAAAGAGCCAGCAGGGAAAACTATGCCTTGTTCTAAAGCTCTTTGGGAACCGCTTGCGTAGCCCCACAGACCTGGGGGCTGCAGGCTTTCCTGCTGTCTTCAGCCTCAAAGCCACCCTTTCCCACTTGGCGCCCTATCAGGCACAAAAATGGCCTATGGGTGGAGATGGGTCCCATGCCCAAAGAGCCAGCAGGGAAAACTATGCCTTGTTCTAAAGCTCTTTGGGAACCGCTTGCGTAGCCCCACAGACCTGGGGGCTGCGGGCTTTCCTGCTGCCTTCAGCCTCGATACCACCATTTCCCACTTGGCGCTGCGCCATGCACAAAAATGGCCATATGGCTGGAGATGGGTCCCCCGCCCAAAGAGCCAGCAGGGAAAACTATGCCTTGTTCTAAAGCTCTTTGGGAACCGCTTGCGTAGCCCCACAGACCTGGGGGCTGCGGGCTTTCCTGCTGCCTTTAGCCTCGACACCACCCTTTCCCTCTTGGCGCCGCGCCAGGCACAAAAATGGCCTATGGCTGGAGATGGGTCCCATGCCCAAAGAGCCAGCAGGGAAAACTATGCCTTGTTCTAAAGCTCTTTGGGAACCGCTTGCGTAGCCGCACAGACCTGGGGGCTGCGGGCTTTCCTGCTGCCTTCAGCCTCAAAGCCACCCTTTCCCACTTTGCGCCGCATCAGGCACAAAAATGGATATACGGCTGGAGATGGGTCCCCCGCCCAAAGAGCCAGCAGGGAAAACTATGCCTTGTTCTAAAGCTCTTTGGGAACCGCTTGCGTAGCCCCACAGACCTGGGGGCTGCAGGCTTTCCTGCTGCCTTCAGCCTCAAAACCACCCTTTCCCACTACGCAACGCGCCAGGCATAAAAATAGCCATACGACTGTAGATGGGTCCCCCGCACAAAGAGCCAGCAGGGAAAACTATGCCTTGTTCTAAAGCTCTTTGGGAACCGCTTGCGTAGCCCCACAGACCTTGGGGCTGCGGGCTTTCCTGCTGCCTTCAGCCTCGACAGCACCCTTTCCCACTTGGCGCCGCGCCAGGCACAAAAATGGCCTATGGCTGGAGATGGGTCCCATGCCCTAAGAGCCAGCTGGGAAAACTATGCCTTGTTCTAAAGCTCTTTGGGAACCGCTTGCGTAGCACCACAGACCTGGGGGTTGCGGGCTTTGCTCCTGCCTTCAGCCTCAAAGCCACCCTTTCCCACCTGGCGCCGCGCCAGGCTCAAAAATGGCCATACGGCTGGAGATGGGTCCCCCGCCCAGAGAGCCAGCAGGGAAAACTATGCCTTGTTCTAAAGCTCTTTGGGAACCGCTTGCATAGCCCCACAGACCTGGGGGCTGCGGGCTTTCCTGCTGTCTTCAGCCTCAAAGCAACCCTTTCCCACTTGGCGCCCTATCAAGCACAAAAATGGCCTATGGCTGGAGATGGGTCCCCCGCCCAAAGAGTCAGCAGGGAAAACTATGCCTTGTTCTAAAGCTCTTTGGGAACCGCTTGCTTGGCCCCACAGACCTGGGGGCTGCGGGCTTTCCTGCTGCCTTCAGCCTCAAAACCACCCTTTCCCACTTGGCGCTGCGCCAGGCACAAAAATGGCCATACGGCTGGAGATGGGTCCCCCGCCCAAAGAGCCAGCAGGGAAAATTATGCCTTGTTCTAAAGCTCTTTGGGAACCGCTTGCGTAGCCCCACAGACCTGGGGGCTGCGGGCTTTCCTGCTGCCTTTAGCCTCGACACAACCCTTTCCCACTTGGCGCCGCGCCAGGCACAAAAATGGCCATACGGCTGGAGATGGGTCCCCCTCCCAGAGAGCCAGCAGGGAAAACTATGCCTTGTTCTAAAGCTCTTTGGGAACCGCTTGCGTAGCCCCACAGACCTGGGGGCTGCGGGCTTTCCTGCTGCCTTCAAGCCTCAAAGCCACCCTTTCCACTGGGCGCCGGGCCAGGCACAAAAATGGCCTATGGCTGGAGATGGGTCCCCCGAACAAAGAGCCAGCAGGGAAAACTATGCCTTGTTCTAAAGCTCTTTGGGAACTGCTTGCGTAGCCCCACAGACCTGGGGGCTGCAGGCTTTCCTGCTGCCTTCAGCCTCAAAGCCACCCTTTCCCACTTGGCGCCCTATCAAGCACAAAAATGGCCATACGGCTGGAGATGGGTCCCAGGCCCAAAGAGCCAGCAGGGAAAACTATGCCTTGTTCTAAAGCTCTTTGGGAACCGCTTGCTTGGCCCCACAGACGTGGGGGCTGCGGGCTTTCCTGCTGCCTTCAGCCTCGACACCACCCTTTCCCACTTGGCGCCGCGCCAGGCACGAAAATGGCCATACGGCTGGAGATGGGTCCCCCGCCCAAAGAGCCAGCAGGGAAAACTATGCCTTGTTCTAAAGCTCTTTGGGAACCGCTTGCGTAGCCCCACAGACCTGGGGGCTGCAGGCTTTCCTGCTGTCTTCAGCCTCGACACCACCCTTTCCCACTTGGCACCCTATCAGGCACAAAAATGGCCATACGGCTGGAGATGGGTCCCCCGCCCAAAGAGCCAGCAGGGAAAACTATGCCTTGTTCTAAAGCTCTTTGGGAACCGCTTGCGTAGCCCCACAGACCTGGGGGCTGCGGGCTTTGCTGCTGCCTTCAGCCTCAAAGCCACCCTTTCCCACTTGGCGCCGCGCCAGGCACAAAAATGGCCTATGGCTGGAGATGGGTCCCATGCCCAAAGAGCCAGCAGGGAAAACTATGCCTTGTTCTAAAGCTCTTTGGGAACCGCTTGCTTGGCCCCACAGACCTGGGGGCTGCGGTCTTTCCTGCTGCCTTCAGCCTCAAAACCACCCTTTCCCACTACGCACCGCGCCAGGCACAAAAATGGCCATATGGCTGGAGATGGGTCCCCCGCCCAAAGAGCCAGCAGGGAAAACTATGCCTTGTTCTAAAGCTCTCTGGGAACCGCTTGCTTGGGCCCACAGACGTGGGGGCTGCGGGCTTTCCTGCTGCCTTCAGCCTCAAAACCACCCTATGCCACTACGCACCGCGCCAGGCACAAAAATAGCCATACGTCTGGAGATGGGTCCCCCGAACAAAGAGCCAGCAGGGAAAACTATGCCTTGTTCTAAAGCTCTTTGGGAACCGCTTGCGTAGCCCCACAGACCTGGGGGCTGCGGGCTTTCCTGCTGCCTTCAGCCTCGACACCACCCTTTCCCACTTGGCGCCGCGCCAGGCACAAAAATGGCCATACGGCTGGAGATGGGTCCCCCGCCCAAAGAGCCAGCAGGGAAAACTATGCCTTGTTCTAAAGCTCTTTGTGAACCGCTTGCATAGCCCCACAGACCTGGGAGCTGCAGGCTTTCCTGCTGTCTTCAGCCTCAAAGCCACCCTTTCCCACTTGGCGCCCTATCAGGCACAAAAATGGCCTATGGGTGGAGATGGGTCCCATGCCCAAAGAGCCAGCAGGGAAAACTCTGCCTTGTTCTAAAGCTCTTTGGGAACCGCTTGCTTGGCCCCACAGACGTGGGGGCTGCGGGCTTTCCTGCTGCCTTCAGCCTCAAAGCCACCCTTTCACACTTGGCGCCGCGCCAGGCACAAAAATGGCCATACGGCTGGAGATGGGTCCCATGCCCAAAGAGCCAGCAGGGAAAACTATGCCTTGTTCTAAAGCTCTTTGGGAACCGCTTGCATAGCCCCACAGACCTGGGGGCTGCAGACTTTCCTGCTGCCTTCAGCCTCGACACCACCCTTTCCCACTTGGCGCCGCGCCAGGCACAAAAATGGCCATACGGCTGGAGATGGGTCCCACGCCCAAGGAGTCAGCAGGGAAAACTATGCCTTGTTCTAAAGCTCTTTGGGAACCGCTTGCGTAGCCCCACAGACGTGGGGGCTGCGGGCTTTCCTGCTGCCTTCAGACTCAAAGCCACGCTTTCCAACTTGGCGCCGCGCCAGGCACAAAAATGGCCATATGGCTGGAGATGGGTCCCCCGCGCAAAGAGCCTGCAGGGAAAGCTTTGTCTACAGTCAGTCAAGGTCGACGTACTCAACACTGATAAGAAAGATCACATGTGTTCTTGTGCTGAGGGATATCAAGTGGAAATCCTTCTCGCGGAGTGATCAAGCGATTTAAACTTTTCATCATAATCCAAAGTCTAACATGCAAAACAATTGTCTAAGCAAAGCACAATACAGTGAGTATTAGTAAAACAACAACAGAGTGAAGCATCTTGTTATAAAGTCCTGTAACTGTCGGTGACCATCCAAAAAGAGGATCTCCCCATCTATGTCCTTCGCCTCTCTTCACTCTTTCCAACGCTTTGTGTATTTCTTCAACCTGATGATGGACGGTAATCAAAGTTGTCTGTCTATTTTCTTGGGCCTCTTTCAAGAGTCGCTTCAATTCATTGTGTTTTAGCAGCTTCTTCACCAGGGAGAGATTCATTCCGATAGGGGTAGGCAACAATCTCGAATCAACGTATAATTAGGTTGTAGCAATTGAAAAGACGTAACAGGAGCTTAATAATTGAAGTCGCATCCCGTAACTTTGTGTTAGTAAAGTTCAAACACAAAGATTTGAGTGATTACTATGTCATCTCTGAATACAAGACTACAGGGAGACCTCATGCTAACGCACCCTTTCCCAATATAGTCAAGCACAGTCTCTGGGGTTTCATCGGGATGTGTCTCAAAGTGACAAACATTCTGGTTGGTGTCAAGACAAAGGTCTTGTGCTTTGAGAGTATTACTCTCACAAAAGAATCCTTGTTGGTCTCGTGAAACGCATGCGTCAACATCAGCAGTTTGCCATTTAGTCTCATTTTGTCGTGCCCAACCTCTGTGCTGTGTTGGATAGAGTAGAGCTCCTTGGTGATTCAACCCCAGTGCGATGATTGGGTATGTGGTGTATACGGAGGCATTGCGTATCGTTAAGACAAAAGCTGTGGCTTTGCTCTCAGTGGGATCGTAGGTGAAATTAACCAGATACCACCTGGACTGAAATTTTTTCTCAAATTCAATTGCGTTATCCCATATTACTTTTCGAATTTCGGTGGGCAAGGTGCCTTCTTTACCTTCCCTTATGATTGCGGCTGTCATAGATTGCATCCACAATTGGGCTTGGATACAACTAAGAGCCAAGGAAACATTGGTTTGAGTTGTACCAAGTGCATCTGTGATCAGCTGATGGTCTTTTTCACCCGTTTCTTCCCATTGAGGCAATATATTCTATAAAAGCCGTTGGTGGTTTCCCAATGCTAATAGAGAGGACTGTAGGGGATGTCTTAATTTGTCCAGATCAGTAGCGGTTGTGACTAGTTTGTTGGCAAGTATCTCAGCATCTATACTATTCAAGACTCCCAGGCCTGTTCCTAAGATACCAGTCGCATCCCTCTTCCGTCCGTGTGAAGTGGCAAGAGTTCGTTTGCGTAACCATGCTGACCATTCTGCATAAGATGTACTCAGGAATGGTGAGCAGGTGGGTTTGATCGCAGAGATTTTAATCTGCATTGACAATTCTGCTCGTTTGAGGGAATATGTGGGATTAAACAGTACCTGTTGTTGACCTGTGTGTGTTTAATAACGTAAGGGCCAATGTTGAAAATGTAAGGAGTTAGTCTAATGGAGGGCTTAGAAAAGAGAGAGGTGGTTTTTTTTTTTTTTCTCTTAGAAGAGAGAGCCTTTGAGAGTTTGTGGGGTGTAGGTTCTGGATTCATTTCAGCAAGTTCAGGTGTATTTGAGTCAATCATAAATTCAAATAACAATTCTGTGCCCTTGTAGCCCCAAATACAGTACACTACTGTAGGTTTGATGAAAGTGAAATTGTGCCAGCAATCTGAATTTGGCTCCATAATTTTGTAACAATCAGTGTTGTATTTGTCCGCTTTGGTAGAGTCTACATAGATGGTTTTAATTACAGTTGGCCTGTGGTGATTAGACCCGTTGATAAATCGGCAACCAATGTGTGTTCTTGTGGAATAATTACTAAATTGGCCAAGAATACAAAAATACAGCATTGTTCACACATTAAGGAAAGTCATAAAATCAAGAGGCTTCTGAGGTAGAATACAGCCGCAGCTAGCACACGAAGAATGCAACAGCTGTGATTCCCTGTACAAGGTTGTTTGCGAAACTACACGAGGGATGGAACGGAACGCGCTTGTTCCGTGGCCTTCCCTTGTGACGAATAGCAGATATGGGGACGAGATGGTACTACGGAACTGATAAGCGGCTTACACGCCACCCGAGCCAACATTTCGTCAAATGTTGATGAAATGCTGTCCTTTTGTGCGAACTTTGCTCACCACAATGTACCAAAACACACCTCCATCCCGGAGGCTATCCGCCCCCGAGGTGTGAACACTCCTCCTTGAGTACATTAATCATAATAAAAGTACATATGACTAAAGTCACTCAAACTCCACTTTGAAGTTAAAAAAATAATATAAAAATAGCCCAAGAGAGGGGGAATGTCTGGGAAGACACCATCGCGAAGAATCCCACCGCTGTTTTCTGGGATCAGTCGACGGGCTGAGCCTTTCTTCCCCCTCATAAGGACGCCTTTGGGTAAGACTTTGATTACACCGAGTGCTTTCTCGGGGACTCTAGAAATTTCTCTAGAGAATCTCTACCCTACATTTATAGCCAGGCTGTATCGTTTATAATTTTGTCACGCGTTTGTCTATTTAACAATGTCTTTATTTGCACGTGCTTTGCAGACAGTGTATTTATCACCGGCAATCCTAAAGAACCTGTATATCTGTTGTTTAAATAAACTGCACTGTTTCAGTAGCTAGTCGTTTCGCTTTCTCACTGAACGCGACCAAAACTTGAGAGAGGCCGTGCTGGTTCAGGAGCACGACTAGACTGAAGGTGCAGCCCACTATTAGTGTCTCCAAATCGTAATAGTTTAACACATATTAAACGCGATTGGGCTGATAGTGCTGAATTGGGCATCACTCAGAATTGAAACCCAGCCGCACCTGGCCTCCCACCTCGGTGAGGAGTGTTAGAACGCAAGGGGGTTTATCTTCTGCCAAAACCGCTTGGCCCCGTTTCACGCAACAGAATTTGGCGTAGTCGGCAGGATTGCCATGGATAAACTGCTGCAAAAATATGATTGTGCCCCTTCCCAGGCTGGGAAGGAGTGGGCCCAAAAATTTTGGAAGGATGAAGAGAAAGTGGTGGAACGTATTGAAGAGCGTCGGGTTTCACAGAAGCTCAGAGCGGGGAAAGGCAAGGGTGTGATTTGTGCTGTGTTAGGCGCCTGTTTATCTTGTGCACAACAAGAAGCTAGAGAAACCCCCGCTCCTAATCTGATTTCAGCTGTAGAATATGCAACCCTGAAATCGGAGAATGAGGTGCTGAAGTCATCATTAGCCTTGCAAAAGGAGACAGGAGAAAGATTAAGAACTCAAGTCGATAAGCTTGTGAGTGAGAATGAATGTTTAGGAAACCGGAATGCTCAACTTGGGAGTGAAAATCGCCAACTTAAAATGTTATTGAAAGGGTGACCGGGCTCTTAGATAAAATGCAGCCCTCGACCCAGGTCCAACAGATTCGTAAGTTAATGTGTTATCCAAATTCCGGAACCCAGACCGGAGATTTTTTTGTCTAATAGTGAGGATGACGAAGAAGATGAGGAGGAAAGGACTTTTACTTTGAAATCCCAAGTTTTTCCTTTACGTCCTCTGGTTAAAACTGAAACTGCAGTTGATGATGGTGATGAAATTCACACCACTGTGCGTACCGTTCCATGGACACCAACCGAGTTAACAAAAATAAGGGAGAAATATTCGAGGCGACCAGAAGAGTCAGCTGTTGAGTACGTGTGGCGAGTTTCTTCTGAAGGGGGGGGCAGAATTATGCTGAGTGAGGAAGAAGCAGGAGACTCTTGGGGACCAGGAGTGTTTTTAACCACTATGCCTGGGGATCATAATTATTCCCTAACCGCTCGAGCAGCCTATTGGGCAAGGGGTATGGATCCGCGAGAGAGGGGGGAGCCGTTAGAGATTAGAGCTACAGGCTACTCTGATCTGTTTGCGGCTGTACGGAAAGCAGCTTGTCTGCAAGCCATGTATGACAGAGAGGAATTTCGGAAATCCCCAATGTCAGCCCCTATCGACCCGGATCGATTAGCCCCTCTCATCCGTGGTCTTCCCGGTTGCCTGAAACCGTTCCTTGTTCGCACTCAAGATCGTATACGGGATGCTCGGGGTGCTCATGGGCGGGGCCGTCGTCACTACATGCCCACCTGGAATGTACAGGAAATAGATCAATATGGGCGCCGAATGGGCTGGGCCAGCCAAACTAGTGAGAAATCCTCCGAACACCCGCGAAAGGTTCGCCAAGTCCAAACTCACACTCAAAACCCTAAATCAGAGGGAAGGTTTAAGCCTGATAAGGACCGGAATGAGTTGTGGCGTAAAGCCCTACAATTAGGGGTGCCCCGACAATTCTTGCACGGTGACCCTACGGGAGATCTCCGTACGCTAGTCCAATCTCTACCTAGAAAGAATAATGCGGCTGGGGAGAAAAGTCTAACCAGAGAATCCCCAAGCCGTGAGAAAACTGTGCCTTCTGCACCGGAACATAACTTGATTGATTTGACAGAGTCCCAGCCACAACACTCCTATCCCCGGGGAGGGCACTGAGCAACCCTGTCGGGCAGGTACTAGCAATCCAATGGCGCTCTCATAAAGACTCCGAACCTGTTATTGTCATTCCTGTTGGACCCCGGAAGATATTGGTAAATTTTATTATTGATACCGGAGCCCAAATGTCTGCAATCACTAACGAAACAGCACAACTTCTAGGTATAAATCCCACCCGACGCAGAGTCAACTTCACAGGAATTGATGGTGTGGTAAAAACATGCCCCACTGCAAAAATTAACCTCTGGTTGCCGGGAGAGCAGCGAATGACTAGGGCAGAAGTGTTAGTGGGTGCCTCACGTAGACCCGACTCAAAGTGTCAGGGACCCGCACAGGAAGTTAAATTCCTGGGGGTCTGGTGGATTAAGGGAGCTGCTTCTGTCCCTCAGGATACCCTGAAAAAATAGAACATGGACAGAATCCTTCCAGCACGAAGGAGTTACAGCAGGTCCTGGGAACTTTAAGTTATTGGTGTAAACACATCCCTGGCTTTTCCATCATTGCTCGCCCCCTTCATAGCTTGGCAAAAAAGGGTAAATCCTGGGTGTGGACTGAACAACACACTAATGCTCTGCAATTACTAATAAAGGAGCTAAGGTTATTCCAACAACTTGGCCCCATACATCCAACTGACCCTGTCCATGTAGAATGGGGGCTCAGTGAACATGGTTCCCGTTGTAATTTATGGCAGAAGGGACCAGCAGGACCGGAGAGACCATTAGAATTTTGCTCCCACTCCTTCAATGATACTGAATGCAGCTATTCAGACCTGGAGAAGGGTTTACTGTCCCTGGTGCGAGTGTTGCAACGAGCAGAGCAGATAAGAAGAGAACAGAGTGTGATCTTTCCTGGGACCTTTTCGCCTCCCAGATGTGGTCCTTAAAGGGACACCACCACCAGCTGGCATTGCCCAGAGACCTACAGTTCGAAAGTGGTATGCTTATTTAGAAGGCATTAATGAAATCAAGCCAGTCTCTGAAGGCAGTGTTAAAGTATCCAAGGCTACTTCACAAGGATACCAAAGGATATAGATGGTGCCCTATTGTTCCAATCCCCACCAAACAGACCATCTCCGATCCAAGAAGCACCTCCTTTGAGGGACAGCAGTGATCTTAGAGGAGTGTGGTTTACTGGTGCGTCATCTCACCGTTAAAAAAATAAGTGCAAATATAAGGCCGTAGCACTGGAAGTAACAACGGGAGAAAGAGCAATTGAAATAGGGGAGGGTAGGGGAACTCAGAGCTGTCCTACTAGCTGCACAACATGGAGCTACTTACATTTACACTGACTCATATGCTGTTCTTAAAGGAGCCACTGAATGGCTAGGACACTGGGCAGCCAACGATTGGCAGGTGAATAGAGTCCCAGTTTGGGAGACAGATAATTGGAAGCAACTGTTGGAAATAGGAGGACAGAGACCATTGCACATTGCTTGGGTAAAAGGCCACGATCGTTCAAACTCGATCACTGCTCAGTTCAACCAACAGGTAGATGGCCTCACGCGGCTGCAACAAATTGACATTGTAGATGATGGTCGGGAATGGGAACGCTTACTTGAATCGTTACATGTTAAACGTGGCCGCACAGGCCGTCCTGACCTGTATCGGGAAGGTGGGTGGCTTGTGTCAGTTAAGCTGTGCGAACAAATAGTAACTGCCTGTTCACAATGTCGCCTACGACTCAGCAAAGATCATCCGAGTAAGGCGCCTCCCTTACACATGCGGGACAAGAAAGCGTTGTGGCATTCATGGCAGCTTGATTATATTGGGCCCTTGAGATCATCAGGTGGGAAAAGATATGTCCTGGTAGGAGTGGAGATTATCTCCAGCCTCAGTATGGCCAGCAGTTTCAAACCAGCTACGAGGGACAACACAGTGAAAGGCCTAACAGGGTGGTTCAGCACACTTCCCCTTCCCGACGAAATCCAGAGTGATAACGTTTCACACTTTACGGCTTCGGTGGTACAAGATTGGGCCAAGGAAGAAGGGATTCGATGGGTATTTCATACTCCCTGTTATCCCCAGGCTAATGGCATTGTTGAACGCACCAATAGATTGGTTAAGCGTTTTGCAAAAAGTCATGAACCTGGTTGGCATTTGCGATTGGATGATGCCATCTATCAACTAAATAACAAATGGAGTGGAGACGGCTGTCCTAAAATGAAAGCTTTCTGTGTACCTGCCAATATTATCTCGCCAAAGGCTGCCAATGAACCGGGAAAATACCCCGGAAGATTTCACCCTGGACTACCTGTGCTAGTGAAAATGCCTCAAAATGGGACGGTGCCAATGGTGCTAGCTACTCCCAAAAATCCCTATGCATGGGAAGCCAAGGATTGTTCAGGGAAGATACACCGGATCAGCACCCGGTGGACCGCACCTTCTTTTTAACCCCGTCGGTCGAATAAGACCGAGCAGATTTTCTTTTCCTTTATGTCTTACAGGAACCTTGGATGAGCTGTACAGACGGATTGGCCTACGCTACCTTTGAATGTCTCCAGGGAATCCTGACATTGAACCTGGCAATAATACTACTTTTATGATGTATGGCTATTTGGAGGCCCAAATTCTAAAATGACGAATTGGCAGATGGAATTGATGCTATTCAGTTTCACCTTTTTATTCCCTGTTGTTTGTAGTCAAAGAGACCCAGAGTGGCCATGGTCTCAAGCCTTTCTCGTCTATAATACAAGACTACAGGGAGACCTCATGCTAACGCACCCTTTCCCAATATAGTCAAGCACAGTCTCTGGGGTTTCATCGGGATGTGTCTCAAAGTGACAAGCATTCTGGTTGGTGTCAAGACAAAGGTCTTGTGCTTTGAGAGTATTACTCTCACAAATGAATCCTTGTTGGTCTCGTGAAACGCATGCGTCAACATCAGCAGTTTGCCATTTAGTCTCATTTTGTCGTGCCCAACCTCTGTGCTGTGTTGGATAGAGTAGAGCTCCTTGATGATTCAACCCCAGTGCGATGATTGGGTATATGGTGGATACTGAGGCATTGCGTATCGTTAAGACAAAAGCTGTGGCTTTGCTCTCAGTGGGATCGTAGGTGAAATTAACCAGATACCACCTGGACTGAAATTTTTTCTCAAATTCAATTGTGTTATCCCATATTACTTTTTGAATTTCGGTGGGCAAGGTGCCTTCTTCACCTTCCCTTATGATTTATGAGTTTTTGCAAAACGCTTAACCAATCCGTTGGTGCATTCAACAATGCCATTAGCCTGAGGATAATAGGGAGTATGAAATACCCATCGAATCCCTTCTTCTTTGGCCCAATCTTGTACCACTGTAGCGGTAAAGTGTGAACCGTTATCACTTTGGATTTCCTCGGGAAGGGGAAGTGTGCTGAACCACCCTTTTAGGCCTTTCACTGTGTTGTCCCCAGCAGCTGATTTGAAGCCAGTGGCCATACTGAGGCTGGAGATAATCTCCACTCCGACTAGGACATATCTTTTCCCACCTGATGATCTCAAGGGCCCAATATAATCAATCTGCCATGAATGCCACAACATTTTCTTGTCCCGCATGTGTAAGGGAGGCGCCTTACTCGGATGATCTTTGCTGAGTCGTAGGCGACATTGTGACCAGGCAGTTACTACTTGTTCGCACAGCTTAACCGACACAGGCCACCCCCGGGCTAGACCTTCCTGATACAGATCAGCACGGCCTGTATGGCCAGGCTTAATATGTAACCATTCCCGACCATCATCTACAGTGTCAATTTGTTGTAGCCGCGTGAGGCTATCTACCTGTTGGTTGAACTGAGCAGTGATCGAGTTTGAACGATCGTGGCCTTTTACCCAAGCAATGTGCAATGGTCTCTGTCCTCCTATTTCCAACAGTTGCTTCCAACTGTCTGTCTCCCAGATCGGGACTCTATTCACCTGCCAATCATTGGCTGCCCAGTGTCCTAGCCATTCAGTGGCTCCTTTAAAAACAGCATATGAGTCAGTGTAAATGTAAGTAGCTCCATGTTGTGCAGCTAGTAGGACGGCTCTGAGTTCCCCTACTTGTGCCCTACCTTCTCCTGTTTCAATTGCTCTTTCCCCCGTTGCTACTTCCAGTGCTACGGCCTTGTATTTCCACTTACTGTTCTCACGGTGAGATGACACACCAGTAAACCACACTCCTGTAAGATCACTGCCTGCTTTCAGAGGAGGTGCTTCTTGGATTGGAGATGGTCTGTTTGGTGGGGATTGGAACAATAGGGCACCATCTCTATCCTTCTGGAGCATGGATACTTTGATACTACCTTCAGAGACTGGCATGATATCATTAATGCCTTCTAAATAAGCATACCACTTTCGAACTGTGGGTTTCTGGGCAATGCCAGCTGGCGGTGCTGTCCCTTTACGGACCACATCTAGGAGTCGAAAAGGGCCCCGAACAATCACGCTCTGTTCTCTCCTTATCTGCTCTGCTCGTTGCAATGCTCGCACCAGGGACAGTAAACCCTTCTCCAGGTCTGAATAGCTGCTCTCAGTATCATTAAAGGCGTGAGAGCTAAATTCTAATGGTCTCTCCGGTCCTGCTGGTCCCTTCTGGCATAAATTACAATGGGAACCATGTTCACTGAGCCCCCATTCTACATGGACAGGGTCAGTTGGATGTATGGGGCCAAGTTGTTGGAATAACCTTAGCTCTTTTATTAGCAATTCTAGTGCATTAGTGTGTTGTTCAGTCGACTCCCAGGATTTACCTTTTTTGAGCAAACAATAAAGGGGGCGAGCAATGATGGAAAAGCCAGGGATGTGTTTACGCTAATAACTTAAAGTTCCCAGGACTTGCTGTAACTCCTTCGTGCTGGAAGGATTCTGTCCATGTTCTATTTTTTCAGGGTATCCTGAGGGACAGAAGCAGCTCCCTTAATCCACCAGACCCCCAGGAATTTAACTTCCTGTGCGGGTCCCTGACACTTTGAGTCGGGAATTTCCAATCCCAAATCTGATAATGTTTTTCGGATGTTTTCCATCATGTCTTGTACACTTTCTTGGTTCTCTCCCCTATTAAGATGTCATCAATAATATATTGGTATACTGTACATCCCTGTGAAACAGGAATCTCTGATAGCACTTTAGCCAAAGCATTATGGGCAATAGTGGGGGAATGTTTGTATCCTTGCGGAAAGCGGTTAAAGGTATATTGGACTCCTTTCCATGTGAATGCAAACTGCGCTTTGTCCTGCTCAAGGAGGAGAATCATAAAAAAATATGTCTTTAAAATCTAAGGCAACCCTGCAAGGATGGGCAGCTCCTTTTATCATTGTCACAATTTCCGCGATATTCGGAACAGCAGCGGTCAGAGGTGCAGTGTTGGCGTTTAATTTTCCGTAATCTACTGTGAAACGCCATTGCCTTTTTGGTTTCTTTACTGGCCACACCGGTGAAAAATAAGGCGAGTGAATCCTCTTAATGATGTCCCTTTTTTCTAAATTTGATACCAATCTGGCTGCTCCTGCAACAGCAGTTGCAGGCAGTGGATACTACAGGACAGCAGAGATTTTAGAGGGAGGGAAAAGTATGGAAGTTTCCAATAGACTCAATTTCACTGTGTCTATTACTTTTTCAAATCCTGCAAAACTTCACACTGTGGAGACATCATTAAGAAAAGGCATTAAGAAACCCTCGGACGGCAGGCTTTCGTGACGCCTTCAGCCTCAAAACAACCCTTTCCCACTTGGCGCCGCGCCAGGCACAAAAATGGCCATACGGCTGGAGATGGGTCCCCTGCCAAAAGAGCCAGCAGGTAAAACTATGCCTTGTTCTAAAGCTCTTTGGGAACCGCTTGCGTAGCCCCACAGACCTGGGGGCTGCGGGCTTTCCTGCTGCCTTCAGCCTCGACAACACCCTTTCCCACTTGGCGCCGCGCCAGGCACAAAAATGGCCATATGGCTGGAGATGGGTCCCCCGCCCAAAGAGCCAGCAGGGAAAACTATGCCTTGTTCTAAAGCTCTTTGGGAACCGCTTCCATAGCCCCAAAGACCTGGGGGCTGCAGGCTTTCCTGCTGCCTTCAGCCTCAAAACCACCCTTTCCCACTTGGCGCCGCATCAGGCACAAAAATGGCCTATGGCTGGAGATGGGTCCCATGCCCAAAGACCCAGCAAGGAAAACTATGCCTTGTTCTAAAGATCTTTGGCAACCTCTTGCGTAGCCCCACAGACCTGGGGGCTGCAGGCTTTGCTGCTGCCTTCAGCCTCGACAGCACCCTTTCCCACTTGGCGTCGCGCCAGGCACGAAAATGGCCTATGGCTGGAGATGGGTCCCATGCCCAAAGAGCCAGCAGGGAAAACTATGCCTTGTTCTAAAGCTCTTTGGGAACCGCTTGCGTTGTCCCACAGACCTGGGGGCTGCAGGCTTTGCTGCTGCCTTCAGCCTCAAAACCACCCTTTCCCACTTGGCGCCGGGCCAGGCACAAAAATGGCCATACGGCTGGAAATGGGTCCCCCGTCCAAAGAGCCAGCAGGGAAAACTATGCCTTGTTCTAAAGCTCTTTGGGAACCGCTTGCGTAGCCCCACAGACCTGGGGGCTGCAGGCTTTCCTGCTGCCTTCAGCCTCAAAGCCACCCTTTCCCACTTGGCGCCCTATCAGGCACAAAAATGGCCTATGGGTGGAGATGGGTCCCATGCCCAAAGAGCCATCAGGGAAAACTATGCCTTGTTCTAAAGCTCTTTGGGAACCGCTTGCTTGGCCCCACAGACCTGGGGGCTGCAGGCTTTCCTGCTGCCTTCAGCCTCAAAGCCACCCTTTCCCACTTGGCGCCGCGCCAGGCACAAAAATGGCCTATGGCTGGAGATGGGTCCCATGCCCAAAGAGCCAGCAGGGAAAACTATGCCTTGTTCTAAAGCTCTTTGGGAACCGCTTGCGTAGCCCCACAGACCTGGGGGCTGCGGGCTCTCCTGCTGCCTTCAGCCTCAAAGCCACCCTTTCCCGCTTGGCGCCGGGCCAGGCACAAAAATGGCCATACGGCTGGAGATGGGTCCCCCGCCCAAAGAGCCAGCAGGGAAAACTATGCCTTGTTCTAAAGCTCTTTGGGAACCGCTTGCGTAGCCCCACAGACCTGGGGGCTGCGGGCTTTGCTGCTGCCTTCAGCCTTAAAGCCACTCTTTCCCACTTGGCGCTTCGCCAGGCATTAAAATGGGCATATGGCTGGATATGGGTCCCCCGCCCAAAGAGCCAGCAGGGAAAACTATGCCTTGTTCTAAAGCTCTTTGGAAACCGCTTGCGTAGCTGCACAGACCTGGGGGCTGCAGGCTTTCCTGCTGCCTTCAGCCTCGACACCACCCTTTCCCACTTGGCGTCGCGCCAGGCACAAAAATGGCCTATGGCTGGAGATGGGTCCCATGCCCAAAGACCCAGCAGGGAAAACTATGACTTGTTCTAAAGCTCTTTGGGAACCACTTGCGTAGCCCCACAGACCTTGGGGCTGCAGGCTTTGCTCCTGCCTTCAGCCTCAAAGCCACCCTTTCCCACTTGGTGCCGCGCCAGGCACAAAAATGGCCATACGGCTGGAGATGGGTCCCCCGCCCAAAGAGCCAGCAGGGAAAACTATGCCTTGTTCTAAAGCTCTTTGGGAACCGCTTGCGTAGCCCCACAGACCTGGGGGCTGCAGGCTTTCCTGCTGTCTTCAGCCTCAAAGCCACCCTTTCCCACTTGGCGCCGCATCAGGCACAAAAATGGCCTATGGCTGGAGATGGGTCCCATGCTCAAAGAGCCAGCAGGGAAAACTATGCCTTGTTCTAAAGCTCTTTGGGAACCGCTTGCGTAGCCCCACAGACCTGGGGGCTGCGGGCTTCCCTGCTGTATTCAGCCTCCACACCACCCTTTCCCACTTGGCGCCGCGCCAGGCACAAAAATGGCCTATGGCTGGAGATGGGTCCCCCGCCCAAAGAGACAGCAGGGAAAATTATGCCTTGTTCTAAAGCTCTTTGGGAACTGCTTGCGTAGTCCCACAGACCTGGGGGCTGCGGGCTTTCCTGCTGCCTTCAGCCTCAAAACCACCCTTTCCCACTACGCACCGCGCTAGGCATAGAAATAGCCATACGACTGGAGATGGGTCCCCTGCCCAAAGAGCCAGCAGGGAAAACTATGCCTTGTTCTAAAGCTCTTTGGGAACCGCTTGCATAGCCCCACAGACCTGGGGGCTGCAGGCTTTGCTGCTGCCTTCAGCCTCGACAGCACCCTTTCCCACTTGGCGCCGCGCCAGGCACAAAAACGGCCTATGGCTGGAGATGGGTCCCCCGCCCAGAGAGCCAGCAGGGAAAATTATGCCTTGTTCTAAAGCTCTTTGGGAACTGCTTGCGTAGCCCCAGAGACCTTGGGGCTGCAGGCTTTCCTGCTGCCTTCAGCCTCAAAGCCACCCTTTCCCACTTGGCGCCGCGCCAGGCACAAAAATGGCCTATGGCTGGAGATGGGTCCCATGCTCAAAGAGCCAGCAGGGAAAACTATGCCTTGTTCTAAAGCTCTTTGGGAACCGCTTGCGTAGCCCCACAGACCTGGGGGCTGCGGGCTTTCCTGCTGCATTCAGCCTCAAAGCCACCCTTTCCCACTTGGCGCCGCGCCAGGCACAAAAATGGCCTATGGCTGGAGATGGGTCCCATGCTCAAAGAGCCAGCAGGGAAAACTATGCCTTTTTCTAAAGCTCTTTGGGAACCGCTTGCGTAGCCCCACAGACCTGGGGGTGTGGGCTTTGCTGCTGCCTTCAGCCTCAAAGCCACCGTTTCCCGCTTGGCGCCGGGCCAGGCACAAAAATGGCCATACGGCTGGAGATGGGTCCCCCGCCCAAAGAGCCAGCAGGGAAAACTATGCCTTGTTCTAAAGCTCTTTGGGAACCGCTTGCGTAGCCCCACAGACCTGGGGGCTGCGGGCTTTCCTGCTGCCTTCAGCCTCAAAACCACCCTTTCCCACTTGGCGCCGCGCCAGGCACAAAAATGGCCACACGGCTGGAGATGGGTCCCCCGCCCAAAGAGCCAGCAGGGAAAACTATGCCTTGTTCTAAAGCTCTTTGGGAACCGCTTGTGTAGCCCCACAGACCTGGGGGCTGCGGTCTTTCCTGCTGCCTTCAGCCTCGACACCACCCTTTCCCACTTGGCGCCGCGCCAGGCACAAAAATGGCCATACGGCTGGAGATGGGTCCCCCGCCCAGAGAGCCAGCAAGGAAAATTATGCCTTGTTCTAAAGCTCTTTGGGAACCGCTTGCGTAGCCCCACAGACCTGGGGGCTGCGGGCTTTCCTGCTGCCTTCAGCCTCAAAGCCACCCTTTCCCACTTGGCGTCGCGCCAGGCACAAAAATGGCCTATGGCTGGAGATGGGTCCCATGCCCAAAGACCCAGCAGGGAAAACTATGCCTTGTTCTAAAGCTCTTTGGGAACCGCTTGCGTAGCCCCACAGACCTGGGGGCTGCGGGCTTTGCTGCTGCCTTCAGCCTCAAAGCCACCCTTTCCCACTTGGCGTCGCGCTAGGCACAAAAATGGCCATACGGCTGGAGATGGGTCCCCCGCCCAGAGAGCCAGCAAGGAAAATTATGCCTTGTTCTAAAGCTCTTTGGGAACCGCTTGCGTAGCCGCACAGACCTGGGGGCTGCGGGCTTTCCTGCTGCCTTCAGCCTCAAAGCCACCCTTTCCCACTTGGCGCCGCATCAGGCACAAAAATGGCCTATGGCTGGAGATGGGTCCCATGCCCAAAGAGCCAGCAAGGAAAACTATGCCTTGTTCTAAAGCTCTTTGGGAACCGCTTGCGTAGCCCCACAGACCTGGGGGCTGCAGGCTTTCCTGCTGCCTTCAGCCTCAAAGCCACCCTTTCCCACTTGGCACTCCATCAGGCAAAAAAATGGCCTATGGCTGGAGATCGGTCCCATGCCCAAAGACCCAGCAAGGAAAACTATGCCTTGTTCTAAAGCTCTTTGGGAACCGCTTGCGTGGCCCCACAGACGTGGGGCCTGCAGGCTTTGCTGCTGCCTTCAGCCTCAAAGCCACCCTTTCCCACTTGGCGCCGCGCCAGGCACAAAAATGGCCTATGGCTGGAGATGGGTCCCATGCCCAAAGAGCCAGCAGGGAAAACTATGCCTTGTTCTAAAGCTCTTTGGGAACCGCTTGCTTGGCCCCACAGACCTGGGGGCTGCAGGCTTTGCTGCTGCTTTCAGCCTCAAAGCCACCCTTTCCCACTTGGCGCCGCGCCAGGCACAAAAATGGCCATACGGCTGCAGATGGGTCCCCCGCCCAAAGAGCCAGCAGGGAAAACTATGCCTTGTTCTAAAGCTCTTTGGGAACCGCTTGCGTAGCCGCACAGACCTGGGGGCTGCGGGCTTTCCTGCTGCCTTCAGCGTCAAAACCACCCTTTACCACTACGCACCGCGCCAGGCACAAAAATGGCCATACGGCTGGAAATGGGTCCCCCGTCCAAAGAGCCAGCAGGGAAAACTATGCCTTCTTCTAAAGCTCTTTGGGAACCGCTTGCGTAGCCCCACAGACCTGGGGGCTGCAGGCTTTCCTGCTGCCTTCAGCCTCAAAGCCACCCTTTCCCACTTGGCGCCCTATCAGGCACAAAAATGGCCTATGGCTGGAGATGGGTCCCATGCCCAAAGAGCCATCAGGGAAAACTATGCCTTGTTCTAAAGCTCTTTGGGAACCGCTTGCTTGGCCCCACAGACCTGGGGGCTGCAGGCTTTCCTGCTGCCTTCAGCAGCAAAACCACCCTTTCCCACTACGCACCGCGCCAGGCACAAAAATGGCCATACGGCTGGAGATGGGTCCCCCGCCCAAAGAGCCAGCAGGGAAAACTATGCCTTGTTCTAAAGCTCTTTGGGAACCGCTTGCGTAGCCCCACAGACCTGGGGGCTGCGGGCTTTCCTGCTGCCTTCAGACCTCGACACCACCCTTTCCCCACTTGCGCCGCGCCAGGCACAAAAATGGCCATACGGCTGGAGATGGGTCCCCCGCCCAGAGAGCCAGCAAGGAAAATTATGCCTTGTTCTAAAGCTCTTTGGGAACCGCTTGCGTAGCCCCACAGACCTGGCGCTGCGGGCTTTCCTGCTGCCTTCAGCCTCAAAGCCACCCTTTCCCACTACGCACCGCGCCAGGCACAAAAATGGCCTATGGCTGGAGATGGGTCCCATGCCCAAAGACCCAGCAGGAAAACTATGCCTTGTTCTAAAGCTCTTTGGGAACCGCTTGCGTAGCCCCACAGACCTGGGGGCTGCAGGCTTTGCTGCTGCCTTCAGCCTCAAAGCCACCCTTTCCCACTTGGCGTCGCGCTAGGCACAAAATGGCCATACGGCTGGAGATGGGTCCCCCGCCCAGAGAGCCAGCAAGGAAAATTTTGCCTTGTTCTAAAGCTCTTGGGAACCGCTTGCGTAGCCGCACAGACCTGGGGGGCTGCGGGCTTTCCTGCTGCCTTCAGCCTCAAAGCCACCCCTTTCCCACTTGGCGCCGCATCAGGCACAAAAATGGCCTATGGCTGGAGATGGGGCCCATGCCCAAAGAGCCAGCAAGGAAAACTATGCCTTGTTCTAAAGCTCTTTGGAACCGCTTGCGTAGCCCCACAGACCTGGGGGCTGCAGGCTTTCCTGCTGCCTTTCAGCCTCAAAGCCACCCTTTCCCACTTGGCACTCCATCAGGTAAAAAAAATGGCCTATGGCTGGAGATGGTCCCCATGCCCAAAGAGCCAGCAAGGAAAACTATGCCTTGTTCTAAAGCTCTTTGGGAACCGCTTGCGTGGCCCCACAGACGTGGGGCCTGCAGGCTTTGCTGCTGCCTTCAGCCTCAAAGCCACCCTTTCCCACTTGGCGCCGCGCCAGGCACAAAAATGGCCTATGGCTGGAGATGGGTCCCATGCCCAAAGAGCCAGCAGGGGAAAACTATGCCTTGTTCTAAAGCTCTTTGGGGGAACCGCTTGCTTGGCCCCACAGACCTGGGGGCTGCAGGCTTTGCTGCTGCCTTCAGCCTCAAAACCACCCTTTCCCACTTGGCGCCGCGCCAGGCACAAAAATGGCCATACGGCTGCAGATGGGTCCCCCACCCAAAGAGCCAGCAGGGAAAACTATGCCTTGTTCTAAAGCTCTTTGGGAACCGCTTGCGTAGCCGCACAGACCTGGGGGCTGCGGGCTTTCCTGCTGCCTTCAGCGTCAAACCACCCTTTACCACTACGCACCGCGCCAGGCACAAAAATGGCCATACGGCTGGAAATGGGTCCCCCGTCCAAAGAGCCAGCAGGGAAAACTATGCCTTCTTCTAAAGCTCTTTGGGAACCGCTTGCGTAGCCCCACAGACCTGGGGGCTGCAGGCTTTCCTGCTGCCTTCAGCCTCAAAGCCACCCTTTCCCACTTGGCGCCCTATCAGGCACAAAAATGGCCTATGGCTGGAGATGGGTCCCATGCCCAAAGAGCCATCAGGGAAAACTATGCCTTGTTCTAAAGCTCTTTGGGAACCGCTTGCTTGGCCCCACAGACCTGGGGGCTGCAGGCTTTCCTGCTGCCTTCAGCCTCAAAACCACCCTTTCCCACTACGCACCGCGCCAGGCACAAAAATGGCCATACGGCTGGAGATGGGTCCCCCGCCCAAAGAGCCAGCAGGGAAAACTATGCCTTGTTCTAAAGCCCTTTGGGAACCGCTTGCGTAGCCCCACAGACCTGGGGGCTGCGGGCTTTCCTGCTGCCTTCAGCCTCGACACCACCCTTTCCCACTTGGCGCCGCGCCAGGCACAAAAATGGCCATACGGCTGGAGATGGGTCCCCCGCCCAGAGAGCCAGCAAGGAAAATTATGCCTTGTTCTAAAGCTCTTTGGGAACCGCTTGCGTAGCCCCACAGACCTGGCGCTGCGGGCTTTCCTGCTGCCTTCAGCCTCAAAGCCACCCTTTCCCACTTGGTGTCGCGCCAGGCACAAAAATGGCCTATGGCTGGAGATGGGTCCCATGCCCAAAGACCCAGCAGGGAAAACTATGCCTTGTTCTAAAGCTCTTTGGGAACCGCTTGCGTAGCCCCACAGACCTGGGGGCTGCAGGCTTTGCTGCTGCCTTCAGCCTCAAAGCCACCCTTTCCCACTTGGCGTCGCGCTAGGCACAAAAATGGCCATACGGCTGGAGATGGGTCCCCCGCCCAGAGAGCCAGCAAGGAAAATTTTGCCTTGTTCTAAAGCTCTTTGGGAACCGCTTGCGTAGCCGCACAGACCTGGGGGCTGCGGGCTTTCCTGCTGCCTTCAGCCTCAAAGCCACCCTTTCCCACTTGGCGCCGCATCAGGCACAAAAATGGCCTATGGCTGGAGATGGGGCCCATGCCCAAAGAGCCAGCAAGGAAAACTATGCCTTGTTCTAAAGCTCTTTGGGAACCGCTTGCGTAGCCCCACAGACCTGGGGGCTGCAGGCTTTCCTGCTGCCTTCAGCCTCAAAGCCACCCTTTCCCACTTGGCACTCCATCAGGCAAAAAAATGGCCTATGGCTGGAGATCGGTCCCATGCCCAAAGACCCAGCAAGGAAAACTATGCCTTGTTCTAAAGCTCTTTGGGAACCGCTTGCGTGGCCCCACAGACGTGGGGCCTGCAGGCTTTGCTGCTGCCTTCAGCCTCAAAGCCACCCTTTCCCACTTGGCGCCGCGCTAGGCACAAAAATGGTCTATGGCTGGAGATGGGTCCCCCGCCCAGAGAGCCAGCAGGGAAAACTATGCCTTGTTCTAAAGCTCTTTGGGAACCGCTTGCGTAGCCCTACAGACATGGGGGCTGCGGGCTTTCCTGCTGCCTTCAGCCTCGACACCACCCTTTCCCACTTGGCGCCGTGCCAGGCACAAAAATGGCCATACGGCTGGAGATGGGTCCCCCCGCCCAAAGAGCCAGCAGGGAAAAACTATGCCTTGTTCTAAAGCTCTTTGGGAACCGCTTGCGTAGCCCCACAGACCTGGGGGCTGCGGGCTTTCCTGCTGCCTTCAGCCTCAAAACCACCCTTTCCCACTTGGCGCCGCGCCCAGGCACAAAAATGGCCATACGACTGGAGATGGGTCCCCGCCCAAAGAGCCAGCAGGGAAAACTATGCCTTGTTCTAAAGCTCTTTGGGAACCGCTTGCATAGCCCCACAGACCTGGGGGCTGCAGGCTTTGCTGCTGCCTTCAGCCTCGACAGCACCCTTTCCCACTTGGCGCCACGCCAGGCACAAAAACGGCCTATGGCTGGAGATGGGTCCCCCCGCCCAGAGAGCCAGCAGGAAAATTATGCCTTGTTCTAAAGCTCTTTGGGAACTGCTTGCGTAGCCCCAGAGACTTGGGGGCTGCAGGCTTTGCTGCTGCCTTCAGCCTCAAAGCCACCCTTTCCCACTTGGCGCCGCGCCAGGCACAAAAATGGCCTATGGGTGGAGATGGGTCCCATGCCCAAAGAGCCAGCAGGGAAAAACTATGCCTTGTTCTAAAGCTCTTTGGGAACCGCTTGCTTGGCCCCACAGACCTGGGGGCTGCAGGCTTTGCTGCTGCCTTCAGCCTCAAAACCACCCTTTCCCCACTTGGCGCCGCGCCAGGCACAAAAATGGCCATACGGCTGGAGATGGGTCCCCCGCCAAAGAGCCAGCAGGGAAAACTATGCCTTGTTCTAAAGCTCTTTGGGAACCGCTTGCGTAGCCGCACAGACCTGGGGGCTGCGGGCTTTCCTGCTGCCTTCAGCGTCAAAACCACCCTTTACCACTACGCACCGCGCCAGGCACAAAAATGGCCATACGGCTGGAAATGGGGTCCCCCGTCCAAAGAGCCAGCAGGGAAAACTATGCCTTCTTCTAAAGCTCTTTGGGAACCGCTTGCTTGGCCCCACAGACCTGGGGGCTGCAGGCTTTGCTGCTGCCTTCAGCCTCAAAACCACCCTTTCCCACTTGGCGCCGCGCCAGGCACAAAAATGGCCATACGGCTGGAGATGGGTCCCCCGCCCAAAGAGCCAGCAGGGAAAACTATGCCTTGTTCTAAAGCTCTTTGGGAACCGCTTGTGTAGCCCCACAGACCTGGGGGCTGCGGGCTTTCCTGCTGCCTTCAGCCTCGACACCACCCTTTCCCACTTGGCGCCGCGCCAGGCACAAAAATGGCCATACGGCTGGAGATGGGTCCCCCGCCCAGAGAGCCAGCAAGGAAAATTATGCCTTGTTCTAAAGCTCTTTGGGAACCGCTTGCGTAGCCCCACAGACCTGGGGGCTGCGGGCTTTCCTGCTGCCTTCAGCCTCAAAGCCACCCTTTCCCACTTGGCGTCGCGCCAGGCACAAAAATGGCCTATGGCTGGAGATGGGTCCATGCCCAAAGAGCCAGCAGGGAAAACTATGCCTTGTTCTAAAGCTCTTTGGGAACCGCTTGCGTAGCCCCACAGACCTGGGGGCTGCGGGCTTTGCTGCTGCCTTCAGCCTCAAAGCCACACCCTTTCCCACTTGGCGTCGCGCTAGGCACAAAAATGGCCATACGGCTGGAGATGGGTCCCCCGCCCAGAGAGCCAGCAAGGAAAATTTTTGCCTTGTTCTAAATCTCTTTGGGAACCGCTTGCGTAGCCGCACAGACCTGGGGGCTGCGGGCTTTCCTGCTGCCTTCAGCCTCAAAGCCACCCTTTCCCACTTGGCGCCGCATCAGGCACAAAAATGGCCTATGGCTGGAGATGGGTCCCCATGCCCAAAGAGCCAGCAAGGAAAACTATGCCTTGTTCTAAAGCTCTTTGGGGAACCGCTTGCGTAGCCCCACAGACCTGGGGGCTGCAGGCTTTCCTGCTGCCTTCAGCCTCAAAGCCACCCTTTCCCACTTGGCACTCCATCAGGCAAAAAAATGGCCATACGGCTGGAGATCGGTCCCATGCCCAAAGACCCAGCAAGGAAAACTATGCCTTGTTCTAAAGCTCTTTGGGAACCGCTTGCGTGGCCCCACAGACGTGGGGCCTGCAGGCTTTGCTGCTGCCTTCAGCCTCAAAGCCACCCTTTCCCACTTGGCGCCGCGCCAGGCACAAAAATGGCCTATGGCTGGAGATGGGTCCCATGCCCAAAGAGCCAGCAGGGGAAAACTATGCCTTGTTCTAAAGCTCTTTGGGAACCGCTTGCTTGGCCCCACAGACCTGGGGGCTGCAGGCTTTGCTGCTGCCTTCAGCCTCAAAACCACCCTTTCCCACTTGGCGCCGCGCCAGGCACAAAAATGGCCATACGGCTGGAGATGGGTCCCCCGCCCAAAGAGCCAGCAGGGAAAACTATGCCTTGTTCTAAAGCTCTTTGGGAACCGCTTGCGTAGCCGCACAGACCTGGGGGCTGCGGGCTTTCCTGCTGCCTTCAGCGTCAAAACCACCCTTTACCACTACGCACCGCGCCAGGCACAAAAATGGCCATACGGCTGGAAATGGGTCCCCCGTCCAAAGAGCCAGCAGGGAAAACTATGCCTTCTTCTAAAGCTCTTTGGGAACCGCTTGCGTAGCCCCACAGACCTGGGGGCTGCAGGCTTTCCTGCTGCCTTCAGCCTCAAAGCCACCCTTTCCCACCTGGCGCCCTATCAGGCACAAAAATGGCCTATGGCTGGAGATGGGTCCCATGCCCAAAGAGCCATCAGGGAAAACTATGCCTTGTTCTAAAGCTCTTTGGGAACCGCTTGCTTGGCCCCACAGACCTGGGGGCTGCAGGCTTTCCTGCTGCCTTCAGCCTCAAAACCACCCTTTCCCACTACGCACCGCGCCAGGCACAAAAATGGCCTATGGCTGGAGATGGGTCCCCCGCCCAAAGAGCCAGCAGGGAAAACTATGCCTTGTTCTAAAGCTCTTTGGGAACCGCTTGCGTAGCCGCACAGACCTGGGGGCTGCGGGCTTTCCTGCTGCCTTCAGCCTCAAAGCCACCCTTTCCCACTTGGCGTCGCGCCAGGCACAAAAATGGCCATACGGCTGGAGATGGGTCCCCCGCCCAGAGAGCCAGCAAGGAAAATTATGCCTTGTTCTAAAGCTCTTCGGGAACCGCTTGCGTAGCCGCACAGACCTGGGGGCTGCGGGCTTTCCTGCTGCCTTCAGCCTCAAAGCCACCCTTTCCCACTTGGCGCCGCATCAGGCACAAAAATGGCCTATGGCTGGAGATGGGGCCCATGCCCAAAGAGCCAGCAAGGAAAACTATGCCTTGTTCTAAAGCTCTTTGGGAACCGCTTGCGTAGCCCCACAGACCTGGGGGCTGCAGGCTTTCCTGCTGCCTTCAGCCTCAAAGCCACCCTTTCACACTTGGCACTCCATCAGTCAAAAAAATGGCCTATGGCTGGAGATCGGTCCCATGCCCAAAGACCCAGCAAGGAAAACTATGCCTTGTTCTAAAGCTCTTTGGGAACCGCTTGCGTGGCCCCACAGACGTGGGGCCTGCAGGCTTTGCTGCTGCCTTCAGCCTCAAAGCCACCCTTTCCCACTTGGCGCCGCGCCAGGCACAAAAATGGCCTATGGCTGGAGATGGGTCCCATGCCCAAAGAGCCAGCAGGGAAAACTATGCCTTGTTCTAAAGCTCTTTTTGAACCGCTTGCTTGGCCTCACAGACCTGGGGGCTGCAGGCTTTGCTGCTGCCTTCAGCCTCAAAACCACCCTTTCCCACTTGGCGCCGCGCCAGGCACAAAAATGGCCATACGGCTGGAGATGGGTCCCCCGCCCAAAGAGCCAGCAGGGAAAACTATGCCTTGTTCTAAAGCTCTTTGGGAACCGCTTGCGTAGCCGCACAGACCTGGGGGCTGCGGGCTTTGCTGCTGCCTTCAGCGTCAAAACCACCCTTTACCACTACGCACCGCGCCAGGCACAAAAATGGCCATACGGCTGGAAATGGGTCCCCCGTCCAAAGAGCCAGCAGGGAAAACTATGCCTTCTTCTAAAGCTCTTTGGGAACCGCTTGCGTAGCCCCACAGACCTGGGGGCTGCAGGCTTTCCTGCTGCCTTCAGCCTCAAAGCCACCCTTTCCCACTTGGCGCCCTATCAGGCACAAAAATGGCCTATGGCTGGAGATGGGTCCCATGCCCAAAGAGCCAGCAGGGAAAACTATGCCTTGTTCTAAAGCTCTTTGGGAACCGCTTGCTTGGCCCCACAGACCTGGGGGCTGCAGGTTTTCCTGCTGCCTTCAGCCTCAAAACCACCCTTTCCCACTACGCACCGCGCCAGGCACAAAAATGGCCATACGGCTGGAGATGGGTCCCCCGCCCAAAGAGCCAGCAGGGAAAACTATGCCTTGTTCTAAAGCTCTTTGGGAACCGCTTGCGTAGCCCCACAGACCTGGGGGCTGCGGGCTTTCCTGCTGCCTTCAGCCTCGACACCACCCTTTCCCACTTGGCGCCGCGCCAGACACAAAAATGGCCATACGGCTGGAGATGGGTCCCCCGCCCAAAGAGCCAGCAGGGAAAACTATGCCTTGTTCTAAAGCTCTTTGGGAACCGCTTGCGTAGCCCCACAGACCTGGGGGCTGCGGGCTTTCCTGCTGCCTTCAGCCTCGACACCAGCCTTTCCCACTTGGCGCCGCGCCAGGCACAAAAATGGCCATACGGCTGGAGATGGGTCCCCCGCCCAGAGAGCCAGCAAGGAAAATTATGCCTTGTTCTAAAGCTCTTTGGGAACCGCTTGCGTAGCCCCACAGACCTGGCGCTGCGGGCTTTCCTGCTGCCTTCAGCCTCAAAGCCACCCTTTCCCACTTGGTGTCGCGCCAGGCACAAAAATGGCCTATGGCTGGAGATGGGTCCCATGCCCAAAGACCCAGCAGGGAAAACTATGCCTTGTTCTAAAGCTCTTTGGGAACCGCTTGCGTAGCCCCACAGACCTGGGGGCTGCGGGCTTTGCTGCTGCCTTCAGCCTCAAATCCACCCTTTCCCACTTGGCGTCGCGCTAGGCACAAAAATGGCCATACGGCTGGAGATGGGTCCCCCGCCCAGAGAGCCAGCAAGGAAAATTTTGCCTTGTTCTAAATCTCTTTGGGAACCGCTTGCGTAGCCGCACAGACCTGGGGGCTGCGGGCTTTCCTGCTGCCTTCAGCCTCAAAGCCACCCTTTCCCACTTGGCGCCGCATCAGGCACAAAAATGGCCTATGGCTGGAGATGGGGCCCATGCCCAAAGAGCCAGCAAGGAAAACTATGCCTTGTTCTAAAGCTCTTTGGGAACCGCTTGCGTAGCCTCACAGACCTGGGGGCTGCAGGCTTTCCTACTGCCTTCAGCCTCAAAGCCACCCTTTCCCACTTGGCACTCCATCAGGTAAAAAAATGGCCTATGGCTGGAGATCGGTCCCATGCCCAAAGAGCCAGCAAGGAAAACTATGCCTTGTTCTAAAGCTCTTTGGGAACCGCTTGCGTGGCCCCACAGACGTGGGGCCTGCAGGCTTTGCTGCTGCCTTCAGCCTCAAAGCCACCCTTTCCCACTTGGCGCCGCGCTAGGCACAAAAATGGCCTATGGCTGGAGATGGGTCCCCTGCCCAGAGAGCCAGCAGGGAAAACTATGCCTTGTTCTAAAGCTCTTTGGGAACCGCTTGCGTAGCCCTACAGACATGGGGGCTGCGGGCTTTCCTGCTGCCTTCAGCCTCGACACCACCCTTTCCCACTTGGCGCCGTGCCAGGCACAAAAATGGCCATACGGCTGGAGATGGCTCCCCCGCCCAAAGAGCCAGCAGGGAAAACTATGCCTTGTTCTAAAGCTCTTTGGGAACCGCTTGCGTAGCCCCAAAGACCTGGGGGCTGCGGGCTTTCCTGCTGCCTTCAGCCTCAAAACCACCCTTTCCCACTTGGCGCCGCGCCAGGCACAAAAACGGCCTATGGCTGGAGATCGGTCCCATGCCCAGAGAGCCAGCAGGGAAAATTATGCCTTGTTCTAAAGCTCTTTGGGAACTGCTTGCGTAGCCCCAGAGACTTGGGGGCTGCAGGCTTTCCTGCTGCCTTCAGCCTCAAAGCCACCCTTTCCCACTTGGCGCCGCGCCAGGCACAAAAATGGCCTATGGCTGGAGATGGGTTCCATGCCCAAAGAGCCATCAGGGAAAACTATGCCTTGTTCTAAAGCTCTTTGGGAACCGCTTGCTTGGCCCCACAGACCTGGGGGCTGCAGGCTTTGCTGCTGCCTTCAGCCTCAAAACCACCCTTTCCCACTTGGCGCCGCGCCAGGCACAAAAATGGCCATACGGCTGGAGATGGGTCCCCCGCCCAAAGAGCCAGCAGGGAAAACTATGCCTTGTTCTAAAGCTCTTTGGGAACCGCTTGCGTAGCCGCACAGACCTGGGGGCTGCGGGCTTTCCTGCTGCCTTCAGCGTCAAAACCACCCTTTACCACTACGCACCGCGCCAGGCACAAAAATGGCCATACGGCTGGAAATGGGTCCCCCGTCCAAAGAGCCAGCAGGGAAAACTATGCCTTCTTCTAAAGCTTTTTGGGAACCGCTTGCGTAGCCCCACAGACCTGGGGGCTGCAGGCTTTCCTGCTGCCTTCAGCCTCAAAACCACCCTTTCCCACTTGGCGCCGCGCCAGGCACAAAAATGGCCATACGGCTGGAGATGGGTCCCCCGCCCAAAGAGCCAGCAGGGAAAACTATGCCTTGTTCTAAAGCTCTTTGGGAACCGCTTGTGTAGCCCCACAGACCTGGGGGCTGCGGGATTTCCTGCTGCCTTCAGCCTCAAAGCCACCCTTTCCCACTTGGCGCCGCATCAGGCACAAAAATGGCCTATGGCTGGAGATGGGGCCCATGCCCAAAGAGCCAGCAAGGAAAACTATGCCTTGTTCTAAAGCTCTTTGGGAACCGCTTGCGTAGCCCCACAGACCTGGGGGCTGCAGGCTTTCCTGCTGCCTTCAGCCTCAAAGCCACCCTTTCCCACTTGGCACTCCATCAGGTAAAAAAATGGCCTATGGCTGGAGATCGGTCCCATGCCCAAAGAGCCAGCAAGGAAAACTATGCCTTGTTCTAAAGCTCTTTGGGAACCGCTTGCGTGGCCCCACAGACGTGGGGCCTGCAGGCTTTGCTGCTGCCTTCAGCCTCAAAGCCACCCTTTCCCACTTGGCGCCGCGCTAGGCACAAAAATGGTCTATGGCTGGAGATGGGTCCCCCGCCCAGAGAGCCAGCAGGGAAAACTATGCCTTGTTCTAAAGCTCTTTGGGAACCGCTTGCGTAGCCCTACAGACATGGGGGCTGCGGGCTTTCCTGCTGCCTTCAGCCTCGACACCACCCTTTCCCACTTGGCGCCGTGCCAGGCACAAAAATGGCCATACGGCTGGAGATGGGTCCCCCGCCCAAAGAGCCAGCAGGGAAAACTATGCCTTGTTCTAAAGCTCTTTGGGAACCGCTTGCGTAGCCCCAAAGACCTGGGGGCTGCGGGCTTTCCTGCTGCCTTCAGCCTCAAAACCACCCTTTCCCACTACGCACCGCGCCAGGCATAAAAATAGCCATACGACTGGAGATGGGTCCCCCGCCCAAAGAGCCAGCAGGGAAAACTATGCCTTGTTCTAAAGCTCTTTGGGAACCGCTTGCATAGCCCCACAGACCTGGGGGCTGCAGGCTTTGCTGCTGCCTTCAGCCTCGACAGCACCCTTTCCCACTTGGCGCCGCGCCAGGCACAAAAACGGCCTATGGCTGGAGATGGGTCCCCCGCCCAGAGAGCCAGCAGGGAAAATTATGCCTTGTTCTAAAGCTCTTTGGGAACTGCTTGCGTAGCCCCAGAGACTTGGGGGCTGCAGGCTTTCCTGCTGCCTTCAGCCTCAAAGCCACCCTTTCCCACTTGGCGCCGCGCCAGGCACAAAAATGGCCTATGGCTGGAGATGGGTCCCATGCCCAAAGAGCCAGCAGGGAAAACTATGCCTTGTTCTAAAGCTCTTTGGGAACTGCTTGCTTGGCCCCACAGACCTGGGGGCTGCAGGCTTTGCTGCTGCCTTCAGCCTCAAAACCACCCTTTCCCACTTGGCACCGCGCCAGGCACAAAAATGGCCATACGGCTGGAGATGGGTCCCCCGCCCAAAGAGCCAGCAGGGAAAACTATGCCTTGTTCTAAAGCTCTTTGGGAACCGCTTGCGTAGCCCCACAGACCTGGGGGCTGCGGGCTTTCCTGCTGCCTTCAGCGTCAAAGCCACCCTTTCCCACTACGCACCGCGCCAGGCACAAAAATGGCCATACGGCTGGAAATGGGTCCCCCGTCCAAAGAGCCAGCAGGGAAAACTATGCCTTCTTCTAAAGCTCTTTGGGAACCGCTTGCGTAGCCCCACAGACCTGGGGGCTGCAGGCTTTCCTGCTGCCTTCAGCCTCAAAACCACCCTTTCCCACTTGGCGCCGCGCCAGGCACAAAAATGGCCATACGGCTGGAGATGGGTCCCCGCCCAAAGAGCCAGCAGGGAAAACTATGCCTTGTTCTAAAGCTCTTTGGGAACCGCTTGTGTAGCCCCACAGACCTGGGGGCTGCGGGCTTTCCTGCTGCCTTCAGCCTCGACACCACCCTTTCCCACTTGGCGCCGCGCCAGGCACAAAAATGGCCTATGGCTGGAGATGGGTCCCATGCCCAAAGACCCAGGCAGGGAAAACTATGCCTTGTTCTAAAGCTCTTTGGGAACCGCTTGCGTAGCCCCACAGACCTGGGGGCTGCGGGCTTTGCTGCTGCCTTCAGCCTCAAAGCCACCCTTTCCCACTTGGCGTCGCGCTAGGCACAAAAATGGCCATACGGCTGGAGATGGGTGCCCCGCCCAGAGAGCCAGCAAGGAAAATTATGCCTTGTTCTAAATCTCTTTGGGAACCGCTTGCGTAGCCGCACAGACCTGGGGGCTGCGGGCTTTCCTGCTGCCTTCAGCGTCAAAGCCACCCTTTCCCACTTGGCGCCGCATCAGGCACAAAAATGGCCTATGGCTGGAGATGGGTCCCATGCCCAAAGAGCCAGCAAGGAAAACTATGCCTTGTTCTAAAGCTCTTTGGGAACCGCTTGCGTAGCCCCACAGACCTGGGGGCTGCAGGCTTTCCTGCTGCCTTCAGCCTCAAAGCCACCCTTTCCCACTTGGCACTCCATCAGGCAAAAAAATGGCCTATGGCTGGAGATCGGTCCCATGCCCAAAGACCCAGCAAGGAAAACTATGCCTTGTTCTAAAGCTCTTTGGGAACCGCTTGCGTGGCCCCACAGACGTGGGGCCTGCAGGCTTTGCTGCTGCCTTCAGCCTCAAAGCCACCCTTTCCCACTTGGCGCCGCGCCAGGCACAAAAATGGCCTATGGCTGGAGATGGGTCCCATGCCCAAAGAGCCAGCAGGGAAAACTATGCCTTGTTCTAAAGCTCTTTGGGAACCGCTTGCTTGGCCCCACAGACCTGGGGGCTGCAGGCTTTGCTGCTGCCTTCAGCCTCAAAACCACCCTTTCCCACTTGGCGCCGCGCCAGGCACAAAAATGGCCATACGGCTGGAGATGGGTCCCCCGCCCAAAGAGCCAGCAGGGAAAACTATGCCTTGTTCTAAAGCTCTTTGGGAACCGCTTGCGTAGCCCCACAGACCTGGGGGCTGCAGGCTTTGCTGCTGCCTTCAGCCTCGACAGCACCCTTTCCCACTTGGCGCCGCGCCAGGCACAAAAACGGCCTATGGCTGGAGATGGGTCCCCCGCCCAGAGAGCCAGCAGGGAAAATTATGCCTTGTTCTAAAGCTCTTTGGGAACTGCTTGCGTAGCCCCAGAGACTTGGGGGCTGCAGGCTTTCCTGCTGCCTTCAGCCTCAAAGCCACCCTTTTCCCACTTGGCGCTGCGCCAGGCACAAAAATGGCCTATGGCTGGAGATGGGTTCCATGCCCAAAGAGCCATCAGGGAAAACTATGCCTTGTTCTAAAGCTCTTTGGGAACCGCTTGCTTGGCCCCACAGACCTGGGGGCTGCAGGCTTTGCTGCTGCCTTCAGCCTCAAAACCACCCTTTCCAACTTGGCGCCGCGCCAGGCACAAAAATGGCCATACGGCTGGAGATGGGTCCCCCGCCCAAAGAGCCAGCAGGGAAAACTATGCCTTGTTCTAAAGCTCTTTGGGAACCGCTTGCGTAGCCGCACAGACCTGGGGGCTGCGGGCTTTCCTGCTGCCTTCAGCGTCAAAACCACCCTTTACCACTACGCACCGCGCCAGGCACAAAAATGGCCATACGGCTGGAAATGGGTCCCCCGTCCAAAGAGCCAGCAGGGAAAACTATGCCTTCTTCTAAAGCTCTTTGGGAACCGCTTGCGTAGCCCCACAGACCTGGGGGCTGCAGGCTTTCCTGCTGCCTTCAGCCTCAAAACCACCCTTTCCCACTTGGCGCCGCGCCAGGCACAAAAATGGCCATACGGCTGGAGATGGGTCCCCCGCCCAAAGAGCCAGCAGGGAAAACTATGCCTTGTTCTAAAGCTCTTTGGGAACCGCTTGTGTAGCCCCACAGACCTGGGGGCTGCGGGATTTCCTGCTGCCTTCAGCCTCAAAGCCACCCTTTCCCACTTGGCGCCGCATCAGGCACAAAAATGGCCTATGGCTGGAGATGGGGCCCATGCCCAAAGAGCCAGCAAGGAAAACTATGCCTTGTTCTAAAGCTCTTTGGGAACCGCTTGCGTAGCCCCACAGACCTGGGGGCTGCAGGCTTTCCTGCTGCCTTCAGCCTCAAAGCCACCCTTTCCCACTTGGCACTCCATCAGGTAAAAAAATGGCCTATGGCTGGAGATCGGTCCCATGCCCAAAGAGCCAGCAAGGAAAACTATGCCTTGTTCTAAAGCTCTTTGGGAACCGCTTGCGTGGCCCCACAGACGTGGGGCCTGCAGGCTTTGCTGCTGCCTTCAGCCTCAAAGCCACCCTTTCCCACTTGGCGCCGCGCTAGGCACAAAAATGGTCTATGGCTGGAGATGGGTCCCCCGCCCAGAGAGCCAGCAGGGAAAACTATGCCTTGTTCTAAAGCTCTTTGGGAACCGCTTGCGTAGCCCTACAGACATGGGGGCTGCGGGCTTTCCTGCTGCCTTCAGCCTCGACACCACCCTTTCCCACTTGGCGCCGTGCCAGGCACAAAAATGGCCATACGGCTGGAGATGGGTCCCCCGCCCAAAGAGCCAGCAGGGAAAACTATGCCTTGTTCTAAAGCTCTTTGGGAACCGCTTGCGTAGCCCCAAAGACCTGGGGGCTGCGGGCTTTCCTGCTGCCTTCAGCCTCAAAACCACCCTTTCCCACTACGCACCGCGCCAGGCATAAAAATAGCCATACGACTGGAGATGGGTCCCCCGCCCAAAGAGCCAGCAGGGAAAACTATGCCTTGTTCTAAAGCTCTTTGGGAACCGCTTGCATAGCCCCACAGACCTGGGGGCTGCAGGCTTTGCTGCTGCCTTCAGCCTCGACAGCACCCTTTCCCACTTGGCGCCGCGCCAGGCACAAAAACGGCCTATGGCTGGAGATGGGTCCCCCGCCCAGAGAGCCAGCAGGGAAAATTATGCCTTGTTCTAAAGCTCTTTGGGAACTGCTTGCGTAGCCCCAGAGACTTGGGGGCTGCAGGCTTTCCTGCTGCCTTCAGCCTCAAAGCCACCCTTTCCCACTTGGCGCCGCGCCAGGCACAAAAATGGCCTATGGCTGGAGATGGGTCCCATGCCCAAAGAGCCAGCAGGGAAAACTATGCCTTGTTCTAAAGCTCTTTGGGAACCGCTTGCTTGGCCCCACAGACCTGGGGGCTGCAGGCTTTGCTGCTGCCTTCAGCCTCAAAACCACCCTTTCCCACTTGGCACCGCGCCAGGCACAAAAATGGCCATACGGCTGGAGATGGGTCCCCCGCCCAAAGAGCCAGCAGGGAAAACTATGCCTTGTTCTAAAGCTCTTTGGGAACCGCTTGCGTAGCCCCACAGACCTGGGGGCTGCGGGCTTTCCTGCTGCCTTCAGCGTCAAAGCCACCCTTTCCCACTACGCACCGCGCCAGGCACAAAAATGGCCATACGGCTGGAAATGGGTCCCCCGTCCAAAGAGCCAGCAGGGAAAACTATGCCTTCTTCTAAAGCTCTTTGGGAACCGCTTGCGTAGCCCCACAGACCTGGGGGCTGCAGGCTTTCCTGCTGCCTTCAGCCTCAAAACCACCCTTTCCCACTTGGCGCCGCGCCAGGCACAAAAATGGCCATACGGCTGGAGATGGGTCCCCCGCCCAAAGAGCCAGCAGGGAAAACTATGCCTTGTTCTAAAGCTCTTTGGGAACCGCTTGTGTAGCCCCACAGACCTGGGGGCTGCGGGCTTTCCTGCTGCCTTCAGCCTCGACACCACCCTTTCCCACTTGGCGCCGCGCCAGGCACAAAAATGGCCTATGGCTGGAGATGGGTCCCATGCCCAAAGACCCAGCAGGGAAAACTATGCCTTGTTCTAAAGCTCTTTGGGAACCGCTTGCGTAGCCCCACAGACCTGGGGGCTGCGGGCTTTGCTGCTGCCTTCAGCCTCAAAGCCACCCTTTCCCACTTGGCGTCGCGCTAGGCACAAAAATGGCCATACGGCTGGAGATGGGTGCCCCGCCCAGAGAGCCAGCAAGGAAAATTATGCCTTGTTCTAAATCTCTTTGGGAACCGCTTGCGTAGCCGCACAGACCTGGGGGCTGCGGGCTTTCCTGCTGCCTTCAGCGTCAAAGCCACCCTTTCCCACTTGGCGCCGCATCAGGCACAAAAATGGCCTATGGCTGGAGATGGGTCCCATGCCCAAAGAGCCAGCAAGGAAAACTATGCCTTGTTCTAAAGCTCTTTGGGAACCGCTTGCGTAGCCCCACAGACCTGGGGGCTGCAGGCTTTCCTGCTGCCTTCAGCCTCAAAGCCACCCTTTCCCACTTGGCACTCCATCAGGCAAAAAAATGGCCTATGGCTGGAGATCGGTCCCATGCCCAAAGACCCAGCAAGGAAAACTATGCCTTGTTCTAAAGCTCTTTGGGAACCGCTTGCGTGGCCCCACAGACGTGGGGCCTGCAGGCTTTGCTGCTGCCTTCAGCCTCAAAGCCACCCTTTCCCACTTGGCGCCGCGCCAGGCACAAAAATGGCCTATGGCTGGAGATGGGTCCCATGCCCAAAGAG
>NW_026529756.1:0-51171 GCF_028500815.1 Rissa tridactyla | reverse complement strand
ACGCCCCCGAAGAGGCAGGAGGGAAAGCCGTGCCTCGTTGGAAAGCTCTTTGGCAGCCGCTTGCATGGCCCCACAGCCCGTGGGGCTGCGGGGCTTTCCGGCGGCCGTCAGCCTCGGCGACACCGGCGCCCACGTGGCGCCGCCGTGCCAGCCTGTGAAGCATTTTCCGCTAGGGCCGCGGCTCTGGCGACAGCTCCCACGCCCGAAGAGCCAGGAGGGGAAAGCCGTGCCTCGTTGGAAAGCTCTTTGGCAGCCGCTCACGTGGCCCCACAGCCTGTGGGGCTGCGGGCTTTCCGGCGGCCGTCAGCCTCGGCGACACCGGCGCCCACGTGGTGCCCCCGCGCCAGACTGCGAAGCATTTTCCAGTAGGGCCGAGGCTCTGGCGACATCTCCCACGCCCGAAGAGCCAGGAGGGAAAGCCGTGCCTCGTTGGAAAGCTCTTTGGCAGCCGCTCGCGTGGCCCCACAGCCCGTGGGGCTTGCGGGGCTTTCCGGCGGCCGTCAGCCTCGGCGACACCTGCGACCACGTGGCGTCGCCGCGCCAGCCTGCGAAGCATTTTCCGGTAGGGCCGAGGCTCTGGCGACAGCTCCCACGGCCCGAAGAGCCAGGAGGGAAAGCCGTGCCTCGTTGGAAAGCTCTTTGGCAGCCGCTCACGTGGCCCCACACGCCCGTGGGGCTGCGGGCTTTCCGGCAGCCGTCAGCCTCGGCGACAGCCTGCGCCCACGTGGCGCCGCCGCGCCAGCCTGCAAAGCATTTTCTGGTAGGGCCGCGGCTCTGGCGACAGCTCCCACTCCTGAAGAGCCAGGAGGGAAAGCCGTGCCTCGTTGAGAAAGCTCTTTGGCAGCCGCTCGCGTGGCCCTACAACCGTGGGGCTGCGGGCTTTCGGCGGCCGTCAGGCTCGGCGACACCGGCGCCCACGTGCGCCGCCGCGCCAGCCTGCGAAGCATTTTCCGGTAGGGCCGAGGCTCTGGCGACAGCTCCCACGCCCGAAGAGCCAGGAGGGAAAGCCGTGCCTCGTTGGAAAGCTCTTTGGCAGCCGCTCGCGTGGCCCCACAGCCCGTGGGGCTGCGGGCTTTCCGGCAGCCATCAGCTCGGCTACACCTGCGACCACGTGACGCCGCCCGTGCCAGCTTGCGAAGCATTTTTCCGGTAGGAGGCCGCGGCTCTGGCGACAGCTCCCAGCGCCCCGAAGAGCCAGGAGGGGAAAGCCGTGCCTCGTTGGAAAGCTCTTTGGCAGCCGCTCGCGTGGCCCCACAGCCCGTGGGGCTGCGGGCTTTCCGGCGGCCGTCAGCCTCGGCGACACCTGCGACCCACGTGGTGCCGCCGGCGCCAACCTGCGAAGCATTTTCCGGTAGGGCCGCGGCTCTGGCGACAGATCCCACGCCCGAAGAGCCAGGAGGGAAAGCCGTGCCTCCTTGGAAAGGCTCTTTGGCAGCCAGCTCGCGTGGCCCCACAGCCCGTGGGGCTGCGGGGCTTTCCGGCAGCCATCAGCCTCGGCGACACCAGTGCCCACGTGGCTCCGCCGCGCCAGACTGCGAAGCATTTTCTGGTAGGGCCGCGGCTCTGGCGACAGCTCCCACGCCCGAAGAGCCAGGAGGGAAAGCCGTGCCTCGTTTGTAAAGCTCTTTGGCAGCCGCTCGCGTGGCCCCACAGCCCGTGGGGCTGCGGGCTTTCCGGCAGCCGTCAGCCTCGGGAACACCTGCGCCCACGTGGCGCCGCCGCGCCAGCCTGCAAAACATTTTCCGGTAGGGCCGCGGCTCTGGCGACAGCTCCCACTCCGAAGAGCCAGGAGGGAAAGCCGTGCCTCGTTGGAAAGCTCTTTGGCAGACGCTCGCGTGGCCCCACAGCCCGTGGGGCTGCGGGCTTTCCGGCGGCCATCAGCCTCGGTGACACCGGCGCCCACGTGGCGCCGCCGCGCCAGCCTGCGAAGCATTTTCCGGTAGGGCCGCGGCTCTGGCGACAGCTCCCACGCCCGAAGAGCCAGGAGGGAAAGCCGTGCCTCCTTGGAAAGCTCTTTGGCAGCCGCTCGCGTGGCCCCACAGCCCGTGGGGCTGCGGGCTTTCCGGCGGCCGTCAGCCTCGGCGACACATGCGACCACGTGACGCCGCCGCCCAAGACTGCGAAGCATTTTCCGGTAGGGCTGCGGCTCTGGCGACAGCTCCCACGCCGGAAGAGCCAGGAGGGAAAGCCGTGCCACGTTGGAAAGCTCTTTGGCAGCCGCTCGCGTGGCCCCACAGCCCGTGGGGCTGCGGGCTTTCCGGCGGCCGTCAGCCTCGGCGACACCGGGCGCCCACATGGCGCCCCCGCGCCAGCCTGCGAAGCATTTTCCGGTAGGGCCGCGTCTCTGGCGACAGCTCCCACGCCCGAAGAACCAGGAGGGAAAGCCGTGCCTCGTTGTAAAGCTCTTTGGCAGCCGCTCGCGTGGCCCCACAGCCCGTGGGGGCTGCGGGCTTTCCGGCGGCCGTCAGCCTCGGCGGACACCTGCGACCACGTGGTGGCCCCCGCGCCAGCCTGCGAAGCATTTTCCAGCAGGGCCGCTGCTCTGGCGACAGCTCCCACGCCCGAAGAGCCAGGAGGGAAAGCCGTGCGTCATTGGAAACCTCTTTGGCAGCCGCTCGCGTGGCCCCACAGCCCGTGGGGCTGCGGGCTTTCCGGCGGCCGTCAGCCTCGGCGACACTAGTGCCCACGTGGCGCCGCCGCGCCAGCCTGCGAAGCATTTTCGGGTAGGGCCGCGGCTCTGGCGACAGCTCCCACGCCCGAAGAGCCAGGAGGGAAAGCCGTGCCTCCTTGGAAAGCTCTTTGGCAGCCGCTCGCGTGGCCCCACATCCCGTGGGGCTGCGGGCTTTCCGGCAGCCATCAGCCTCGGCGACACCAGTGCCCACGTGGCTCCGCGCGCCAGACTGCGAAGCATTTTCCGGTAGGGCCGCGGCTCTGGCGACAGCTCCCACGCCCGAAGAGCCAGGAGGGAAAGCCGTGCCTCGTTGGAAAGCTCTTTGGCAGCCGCTCGCGTGGCCCCACAGCCCGTGGGGCTGCGGGCTTTCCGGCAGCCGTCAGCCTCGGCGACACCGGCGCCCACGTGGCGCCGCCACGCCAGCCTGCGAATCATTTTCCAGTAGGGCCGCGGCTCTGGCGACAGCTCCCACGCCCGAAGAACCAGGAGGGAAAGCCGTGCCTCGTTGGAAAGCTCTTTGGCAGCCGCTCGCGTGGCCCCACAGCCCGTGGGGCTGCGGGCTTTCCGGCGGCCGTCAGCCTCGGCGACACCTGCGACCACGTGGTGCCGCCGCGCCAGCCTGCGAAGCATTTTCCGGTAGGGCCGCGGCTCTGGCGACAGCTCCCACGCCCGAAGAGCCAGGAGGGAAAGCCGTGCCTCGTTGGAAAGCTCTTTGGCAGCCGCTCGCGTGGCCCACAGCCCGTGGGGCTGCGGGCTTTCCGGCGGCCGTCAGCCTCGGCGACACCGGCGCCCACGTGGCGCCGCCGTGACAGCCTGCAAAGCATTTTCCGGTAGGGCCGCGGCGCTGGCGACAGCTCCCACGCCCGAAGAACCAGGAGGGAAAGCCGTGCCTCGTTGGAAAGCTCTTTGGCAGCCGCTCGCATGGCCCCACAGCCCGTGGGGCTGCGGGCTTTCCGGCGGCCGTCAGCCTCGGCGACACCGGCGCCCACGTGGTGCCCCCGCGCCAGACTGCGAAGCATTTTTCCAGTAGGGCAGAGGCTCTGGCGACAGCTCCCACACCCGAAGAGCCAGGAGGGAAAGCCGTGCCTCGTTGGAAAGCTCTTTGGCAGCCGCTCGCGTGGCCCCACAGCCCGTGGGCTGCGGGCTTTCCGGCGGCCGTCAGCCTCGGCGACACCTGCGACCACGTGGCGTCGCCGCGCCAGCCTGCGAAGCATTTTCCGGTAGGGCCGCGGCTCTGGCGACAGCTCCCACGCCCCGAAGAGCCCAGGAGGGAAGCCGTGCCTCGTTGGAAAGCTCTTTGGCAGCCGCTCACGTGGCCCCACAGCCCGTGGGGCTGCGGGCTTTCCGGCAGCCGTCAGCCTCGGCGACACCTGCGCCCACGTGGCGCCGCCGCGCCAGCCTGCAAAGCATTTTCTGGTAGGGCCGCGGCTCTGGCGACAGCTCCCACTCCTGAAGAGCCAGGAGGGAAAGCCATGCCTCGTTGGAAAGCTCTTTGGCAGCCGCTCGCGTGGCCCTACAACCCGTGGGGCTGCGGGCTTTCCGGCGGCCGTCAGGCTCGGCGACCACCGGCGCCCACGTGGCGCCCGCCGCGCCAGCCTGCGAAGCATTTTCCGGTAGGGCCGAGGCTCTGGCGACAGCTCCCACGCCCGAAGAGCCAGGAGGGAAAGCCGTGCCTCGTTGGGAAAGCTCTTTGGCAGCCGCTCGCGTGGCCCCACAGCCCGTGGGGCTGCGGGCTTTCCGGCGGCCGTCAGCCTCGGCGACACCTGCGACCACGTGGTGCCGCCGCGCCAGCCTGCGAAGCATTTTCCGGTAGGGCCGCGGCTCTGGCGACAGATCCCACGCCCGAAGAGCCAGGAGGGAAAGCCGTGCCTCCTTGGAAAGCTCTTTGGCAGCCGCTCGCGTGGCCCCACAGCCCGTGGGGCTGCGGGCTTTCCGGCAGCCATCAGCCTCGGCGACACCAGTGCCCACGTGGCTCCGCCGCGCCAGACTGCGAAGCATTTTCTGGTAGGGCCCGCGGCTCTGGCGACAGCTCCCCACGCCCGAAGAGGCCAGGAGGGAAAGCCGTGCCTCGTTGGAAAGCTCTTTGGCAGCCGCTCGCGTGGCCCCACAGCCCGTGGGGCTGCGGGCTTTCCGGCAGCCGTCAGCCTCGGGAACACCTGCGCCCACGTGGCGCCGCCGCGCGCCAGCCTGCAAAACATTTTCCGGTAGGGCCGCGGCTCTGGCGACAGCTCCCACTCCCGAAGAGCCAGGAGGGAAAGCCGTGCCTCGTTGGAAAGCTCTTTGGCAGCCGCTCGCGTGGCCCCACAGCCCGTGGGGCTGCGGGCTTTCCGGGCGGCCATCAGCCTCGGTGACACCGGCGCCCACGTGGCGCCGCCGCGCCAGCCTGCGAAGCATTTTCCGGTAGGGCCGCGGCTCTGGCGACAGCTCCCACGCCCGAAGGAGCCAGGAGGGAAAGCCGTGCCTCCTTGGAAAGCTCTTTGGCAGCCGCTCGCGTGGCCCCACAGCCCGTGGGGCTGCGGGCTTTCCGGCGGCCGTCAGCCTCGGCGACACATGCGACCACGTGACGCCGCCGCCCCCAGACTGCGAAGCATTTTCCGGTAGGGCTGCGGCTCTGGCGACAGCTCCCACGCCGGAAGAGCCAGGAGGGAAAGCCGTGCCACGTTGGAAAGCTCTTTGGCAGCCGCTCGCGTGGCCCCACAGCCCGTGGGGCTGCGGGCTTTCCGGCGGCCGTCAGCCTCGGCGACACCGGCGCCCACATGGCGCCCCCGCGCCAGCCTGCGAAGCATTTTCCGGTAGGGCCGCGGCTCTGGCGACAGCTCCCACGCCCGAAGAACCAGGAGGGAAAGCCGTGCCTCGTTGTAAAGCTCTTTGGCAGCCGCTCGCATGGCCCCAACAGCCCGTGGGGCTGCGGGCCTTTCCGGCGGCCGTCAGCCTCGGCGACACCGGCGCCCACGTGGCGCCGCCGCGCCAGACTGCGAAGCATTTTCCGGTAGGGGCCGCGGCTCTGGCGACAGCTCCCACGCCCGAAGAGCCAGGAGGGAAAGCCGTGCCTCGTTGGAAAGCTCTTTGGCAGCCGCTCGCATGGCCCCACAGCCCGTGGGGCTGCGGGCTTTCCGGCGGCCGTCAGCCTCGGCGACACCGGCGCCCACGTGGCAACCGCCGTGACAGCCTGTGAAGCATTTTCCGGTAGGGCTGCGGCGCTGGCGACAGCTCCCACGCCCGAAGAGCCAGGAGGGAAAGCCGTGCCTCGTTGGAAAGCTCTTTGGCAGCCGCTCACGTGGCCCCACAGCCCGTGGGGCTGCGGGCTTTCCGGCAGCCATCAGCCTCGGCGACACCGGCGCACACGTGACGCCGCCGCGCCAGACTGCAAAGCATTTTCCGCTAGGGCCGCATCTCTGGTGACAGCTCCCACGCCCGAAGAGCCAGGAGGGAAAGCCGTGCCTCGTTGGAAAGCTCTTTGGCAGCCGCTCACGTGGCCCCACAGCCCGTGGGGCTGCGGGCTTTCCGGCGGCCGTCAGCCTCGGCGACACCGGCGCCCACGTGGCGCCGCCGCGCCAGCCTGCGAAGCATTTTCCGGTAGGGCCGCGGCTCAGGCGACAGCTCCCACGCCCGAAGAGCCAGGAGGGAAAGCCGTGCCTCGTTGGAAAGCTCTTTGGCAGCCGCTCGCGTGGCCCCACAGCCCGTGGGGCTGCGGGCTTTCCGGCGGCCGTCAGCCTCGGCGACACCTGCGACCACGTGGTGCCCCCGCGCCAGCCTGCGAAGCATTTTCCAGCAGGGCCGCTGCTCTGGCGACAGCTCCCACGCCCGAAGAGCCAGGAGGGAAAGCCGTGCGTCATTGGAAACCTCGTTGGCAGCCGCTCGCGTGGCCCCACAGCCCGTGGGGCTGCGGGCTTTCCGGCGGCCGTCAGCCTCGGCGACACTAGTGCCCACGTGGCGCCGCCGCGCCAGCCTGCGAAGCATTTTCGGGTAGGGCCGCGGCTCTGGCGACAGCTCCCACGCCCGAAGAGCCAGGAGGGAAAGCCGTGCCTCCTTGGAAAGCTCTTTGGCAGCCGCTCGCGTGGCCCCACAGCCCGTGGGGCTGCGGGCTTTCCAGCAGCCATCAGCCTCGGCGCCACCGGCGGCCACGTGGCGCCGCCGCGCCAGCCTGCGAAGCATTTTCCGGTAGGGCCGCGGCTCTGGCGACAGCTCCCACGCCCGAAGAGCCAGGAGGGAAAGCCGTGCCTCCTTGGAAAGCTCTTTGGCAGCCGCTCGCGTGGCCCCACAGCCCGTGGGGCTGCGGGCTTTCCGGCAGCCATCAGCCTCGGCTACACCTGCGACCACGTGACGCCGCCGTGCCAGCTTGCGAAGCATTTTCCGGTAGGGCCGCGGCTCTGGCGACAGCTCCCACGCCCGAAGAGCCAGGAGGGAAAGCCGTGCCTCGTTGGAAAGCTCTTTGGCAGCCGCTCACGTGGCCCCACAGCCCGTGGGGCTGCGGGCTTTCCGGCGGCCGTCAGACTCGGCAACACCTGCGACCACGTGGTGCCGCCGCTCCAGCCTGCGAAGCATTTTCCGGTAGGGCCGCGGCTCTGGCGACAGATCCCACGCCCGAAGAGCCAGGAGGGAAAGCCGTGCCTCGTTGGAAAGCTCTTTGGCAGCCGCTCGCGTGGCCCCACAGCCCGTGGGGCTGCGGGCTTTCCGGCAGCCATCAGCCTCGGCGACCCCTGCGACCACGTGGCTCCACCGCGCCAGACTGCGAAGCATTTTCCGGTAGGGCCGCGGCTCTGGCGACAGCTCCCACGCCCGAAGAGCCAGGAGGGAAAGCCGTGCCTCGTTGGAAAGCTCTTTGGCAGCCGCTCGCGTGGCCCCACAGCCCGTGGGGCTGCGGGCTTTCCGGCAGCCGTCAGCCTCGGCGACACCGGCGCCCACGTGGCGCCGCCACGCCAGCCTGCGAATCATTTTCCAGTAGGGCCGCGGCTCTGGCGACAGCTCCCACGCCCGAAGAACCAGGAGGGAAAGCCGTGCCTCGTTGGAAAGCTCTTTGGCAGACGCTCGCGTGGCCCCACAGCCCGTGGGGCTGCGGGCTTTCCGGCGGCCATCAGCCTCGGTGACACCGGCGCCCACGTGGCGCCGCCGCGCCAGCCTGCGAAGCATTTTCCGGTAGGGCCGCGGCTCTGGCGACAGCTCCCACGCCCGAAGAGCCAGGAGGGAAAGCCGTGCCTCCTTGGAAAGCTCTTTGGCAGCCGCTCGCGTGGCCCCACAGCCCGTGGGGCTGCGGGCTTTCCGGCGGCCGTCAGCCTCGGCGACACATGCGACCACGTGACGCCGCCGCCCCAGACTGCGAAGCATTTTCCGGTAGGGCTGCGGCTCTGGCGACAGCTCCCACGCCGGAAGAGCCAGGAGGGAAAGCCGTGCCACGTTGGAAAGCTCTTTGGCAGCCGCTCGCGTGGCCCCACAGCCCGTGGGGCTGCGGGCTTTCCGGCGGCCGTCAGCCTCGGCGACACCGGCGCCCACATGGCGCCCCCCGCGCCAGCCTGCGAAGCATTTTCCGGTAGGGCCGTGGCTCTGGCGACAGCTCCCACGCCCGAAGAACCAGGAGGGAAAGCCGTGCCTCGTTGTAAAGCTCTTTGGCAGCCGCTCGCGTGGCCCCACAGCCCGTGGGGCTGCGGGCTTTCCGGCGGCCGTCAGCCTCGGCGACACCTGCGACCACGTGGTGCCCCCGCGCCAGCCTGCGAAGCATTTTCCAGCAGGGCCGCTGCTCTGGCGACAGCTCCCACGCCCGAAGAGCCAGGAGGGAAAGCCGTGCGTCATTGGAAACCTCTTTGGCAGCCGCTCGCGTGGCCCCACAGCCCGTGGGGCTGCGGGCTTTCCGGCGGCCGTCAGCCTCGGCGACACTAGTGCCCACGTGGCGCCGCCGCGCCAGCCTGCGAAGCATTTTCGGGTAGGGCCGCGGCTCTGGCGACAGCTCCCACGCCCGAAGAGCCAGGAGGGAAAGCCGTGCCTCCTTGGAAAGCTCTTTGGCAGCCGCTCGCGTGGCCCCACAGCCCGTGGGGCTGCGGGCTTTCCGGCAGCCATCAGCCTCGGCGACACCAGTGCCCACGTGGCTCCGCCGCGCCAGACTGCGAAGCATTTTCCGGTAGGGCCGCGGCTCTGGCGACAGCTCCCACGCCCGAAGAGCCAGGAGGGAAAGCCGTGCCTCGTTGGAAAGCTCTTTGGCAGCCGCTCGCGTGGCCCCACAGCCCGTGGGGCTGCGGGCTTTCCGGCAGCCGTCAGCCTCGGCGACACCGGCGCCCACGTGGCGCCGCCACGCCAGCCTGCGAATCATTTTCCAGTAGGGCCGCGGCTCTGGCGACAGCTCCCACGCCCGAAGAACCAGGAGGGAAAGCCGTGCCTCATTGGAAAGCTCTTTGGCAGCCGCTCGCGTGGCCCCACAGCCCGTGGGGCTGCGGGCTTTCCGGCGGCCGTCAGCCTCGGCGACACCTGCGACCACGTGGTGCCGCCGCGCCAGCCTGCGAAGCATTTTCCGGTAGGGCCGCGGCTCTGGCGACAGCTCCCACGCCCGAAGAGCCAGGAGGGAAAGCCGTGCCTCGTTGGAAAGCTCTTTGGCAGCCGCTCGCGTGGCCCCACAGCCCGTGGGGCTGCGGGCTTTCCGGCGGCCGTCAGCCTCGGCGACACCGGCGCCCACGTGGCGCCGCCGTGACAGCCTGCAAAGCATTTTCCGGTAGGGCCGCGGCGCTGGCGACAGCTCCCACGCCCGAAGAACCACGAGGGAAAGCCGTGCCTCGTTGGAAAGCTCTTTGGCAGCCGCTCGCATGGCCCTACAGCCCGTGGGGCTGCGGGCTTTCCGGCGGCCGTCAGCCTCGGCGACACCTGCGACCACGTGGCGCCGCCGTGCCAGCCTGTGAAGCATTTTCCGCTAGGGCCGCGGCTCAGGCGACAGCTCCCACGCCCGAAGAGCCAGGAGGGAAAGCCGTGCCTCGTTGGAAAGCTCTTTGGCAGCCGCTCACGTGGCCCCACAGCCCGTGGGGCTGCGGGCTTTCCGGCGGCCGTCAGCCTCGGCGACACCGGCGCCCACGTGGTGCCCCCGCGCCAGACTGCGAAGCATTTTCCAGTAGGGCAGAGGCTCTGGCGACACCTCCCACACCCGAAGAGCCAGGAGGGAAAGCCGTGCCTCGTTGGAAAGCTCTTTGGCAGCCGCTCGCGTGGCCCCACAGCCCGTGGGGCTGCGGGCTTTCCGGCGGCCGTCAGCCTCGGCGACACCTGCGACCACGTGGCGTCGCCGCGCCAGCCTGCGAAGCATTTTCCGGTAGGGCCGCGTCTCTGGCAACAGCTCCCACGCCCGAAGAGCCAGGAGGGAAAGCCGTGCCTCGTTGGAAAGCTCTTTGGCAGCCGCTCACGTGGCCCCACAGCCCGTGGGGCTGCGGGCTTTCCGGCAGCCGTCAGCCTCGGCGACACCTGCGCCCACGTGGCGCCGCCGCGCCAGCCTGCAAAGCATTTTCTGGTAGGGCCGCGGCTCTGGCGACAGCTCCCACTCCTGAAGAGCCAGGAGGGAAAGCCGTGCCTCGTTGGAAAGCTCTTTGGCAGCCGCTCGCGTGGCCCTACAACCCGTGGGGCTGCGGGCTTTCCGGCGGCCGTCAGGCTCGGCGACACCGACGCCCACGTGGCGCCGCCGCGCCAGCCTGCGAAGCATTTTCCGGTAGGGCCGAGGCTCTGGCGACAGCTCCCACGCCCGAAGAGCCAGGAGGGAAAGCCGTGCCTCCTTGGAAAGCTCTTTGGCAGCCGCTCGCGTGGCCCCACAGCCCGTGGGGCTGCGGGCTTTCCGGCAGCCATCAGCCTCGGCTACACCTGCGACCACGTGACGCCGCCGTGCCAGCTTGCGAAGCATTTTCCGGTAGGGCCGCGGCTCTGGCGACAGCTCCCACGCCCGAAGAGCCAGGAGGGAAAGCCGTGCCTCGTTGGAAAGCTCTTTGGCAGCCGCTCGCGTGGCCCCACAGCCCGTGGGGCTGCGGGCTTTCCGGCGGCCGTCAGCCTCGGCGACACCTGCGACCACGTGGCGCCGCCGCGCCAGCCTGCAAAACATTTTCCGGTAGGGCCGCGGCTCTGGCGACAGCTCCCACTCCCGAAGAGCCAGGAGGGAAAGCCGTGCCTCGTTGGAAAGCTCTTTGGCAGACGCTCGCGTGGCCCCACAGCCCGTGGGGCTGCGGGCTTTCCGGCGGCCATCAGCCTCGGTGACACCGGCGCCCACGTGGCGCCGCCGCGCCAGCCTGCGAAGCATTTTCCGGTAGGGCCGCGGCTCTGGCGACAGCTCCCACGCCCGAAGAGCCAGGAGGGAAAGCCGTGCCTCCTTGGAAAGCTCTTTGGCAGCCGCTCGCGTGGCCCCACAGCCCGTGGGGCTGCGGGCTTTCCGGCGGCCGTCAGCCTCGGCGACACATGCGACCACGTGACGCCGCCGCGCCAGACTGCAAAGCATTTTCCGCTAGGGCCGCATCTCTGGTGACAGCTCCCACGCCCGAAGAGCCAGGAGGGAAAGCCGTGCCTCGTTGGAAAGCTCTTTGGCAGCCGCTCACGTGGCCCCACAGCCCGTGGGGCTGCGGGCTTTCCGGCGGCCGTCAGCCTCGGCGACACCGGCGCCCACGTGGCGCCGCCGCGCCAGCCTGCGAAGCATTTTCCGGTAGGGCCGCGGCTCAGGCGACAGCTCCCACGCCCGAAGAGCCAGGAGGGAAAGCCGTGCCTCGTTGGAAAGCTCTTTGGCAGCCGCTCGCGTAGCCCCACAGCCCGTGGGGCTGCGGGCTTTCCGGCGGCCGTCAGCCTCGGCGACACCTGCGACCACGTGGTGCCCCCGCGCCAGCCTGCGAAGCATTTTCCAGCAGGGCCGCTGCTCTGGCGACAGCTCCCACGCCCGAAGAGCCAGGAGGGAAAGCCGTGCGTCATTGGAAACCTCTTTGGCAGCCGCTCGCGTGGCCCCACAGCCCGTGGGGCTGCGGGCTTTCCGGCGGCCGTCAGCCTCGGCGACACTAGTGCCCACGTGGCGCCGCCGCGCCAGCCTGCGAAGCATTTTCGGGTAGGGCCGCGGCTCTGGCGACAGCTCCCACGCCCGAAGAACCAGGAGGGAAAGCCGTGCCTCGTTGGAAAGCTCTTTGGCAGCCGCTCGCGTGGCCCCACAGCCCGTGGGGCTGCGGGCTTTCCGGCGGCCGTCAGCCTCGGCGACACCGGCGCCCACGTGGCGCCGCCGTGACAGCCTGCAAAGCATTTTCCGGTAGGGCCGCGGCGCTGGCGACAGCTCCCACGCCCGAAGAACCAGGAGGGAAAGCCGTGCCTCGTTGGAAAGCTCTTTGGCAGCCGCTCGCATGGCCCCACAGCCCGTGGGGCTGCGGGCTTTCCGGCGGCCGTCAGCCTCGGCGACACCTGCGACCACGTGGCGCCGCCGTGCCAGCCTGTGAAGGATTTTCCGCTAGGGCCGCGGCTCAGGCGACAGCTCCCACGCCCGAAGAGCCAGGAGGGAAAGCCGTGCCTCGTTGGAAAGCTCTTTGGCAGCCGCTCACGTGGCCCCACAGCCCGTGGGGCTGCGGGCTTTCCGGCGGCCGTCAGCCTCGGCGACACCGGCGCCCACGTGGTGCCCCCGCGCCAGACTGCGAAGCATTTTCCAGTAGGGCCGAGGCTCTGGCGACAGCTCCCACACCCGAAGAGCCAGGAGGGAAAGCCGTGCCTCGTTGGAAAGCTCTTTGGCAGCCGCTCGCGTGGCCCCACAGCCCGTGGGGCTGCGGGCTTTCCGGCAGCCGTCAGCCTCGGGAACACCTGCGCCCACGTGGCGCCGCCGCGCCAGCCTGCAAAGCATTTTCTGGTAGGGCCGCGGCTCTGGCGACAGCTCCCACTCCTGAAGAGCCAGGAGGGAAAGCCGTGCCTCGTTGGAAAGCTCTTTGGCAGCCGCTCGCGTGGCCCTACAAACCGTGGGGCTGCGGGCTTTCCGGCGGCCGTCAGGCTCGGCGACACCGGCGCCCACGTGGCGCCGCCGCGCCAGCCTGCGAAGCATTTTCCGGTAGGGCCGAGGCTCTGGCGACAGCTCCCACGCCCGAAGAGCCAGGAGGGAAAGCCGTGCCTCCTTGGAAAGCTCTTTGGCAGCCGCTCGCGTGGCCCCACAGCCCGTGGGGCTGCGGGCTTTCCGGCAGCCATCAGCCTCGGCTACACCTGCGACCACGTGACGCCGCCGTGCCAGCTTGCGAAGCATTTTCCGGTAGGGCCGCGGCTCTGGCGACAGCTCCCACGCCCGAAGAGCCAGGAGGGAAAGCCGTGCCTCGTTGGAAAGCTCTTTGGCAGCCGCTCGCGTGGCCCCACAGCCCGTGGGGCTGCGGGCTTTCCGGCGGCCGTCAGCCTCGGCGACACCTGCGACCACGTGGTGCCGCCGCGCCAGCCTGCGAAGCATTTTCCGGTAGGGCCGCGGCTCTGGCGACAGATCCCACGCCCGAAGAGCCAGGAGGGAAAGCCGTGCCTCCTTGGAAAGCTCTTTGGCAGCCGCTCGCGTGGCCCCACAGCCCGTGGGTCTGCGGGCTTTCCGACAGCCATCAGCCTCGGCGACACCAGTGCCCACGTGGCTCCGCCGCGCCAGACTGCGAAGCATTTTCTGGTAGGGCCGCGGCTCTGGCGACAGCTCCCACGCCCGAAGAGCCAGGAGGGAAAGCCGTGCCTCGTTGGAAAGCTCTTTGGCAGCCGCTCGCGTGGCCCCACAGCCCGTGGGGCTGCGGGCTTTCCGGCAGCCGTCAGCCTCGGGAACACCTGCGCCCACGTGGCGCCGCCGCGCCAGCCTGCAAAGCATTTTCCGGTAGGGCCGCGGCTCTGGCGACAGCTCCCACGCCCGAAGAGCCAGGAGGGAAAGCCGTGCCTCCTTGGAAAGCTCTTTGGCAGACGCTCGCGTGGCCCCACAGCCCGTGGGGCTGCGGGCTTTCCGGCGGCCATCAGCCTCGGTGACACCGGCGCCCACGTGGCGCCGCCGCGCCAGCCTGCGAAGCATTTTCCGGTAGGGCCGCGGCTCTGGCGACAGCTCCCACGCCCGAAGAGCCAGGAGGGAAAGCCGTGCCTCCTTGGAAAGCTCTTTGGCAGCCGCTCGCGTGGCCCCACAGCCCGTGGGGCTGCGGGCTTTCCGGCGGCCGTCAGCCTCGGCGACACCTGCGACCACGTGGCGCCGCCGTGCCAGCCTGCGAAGAATTTTCCGGTAGGGCCGCGGCTCAGGCGACAACTCCCACGCCCGAAGAGCCAGGAGGGAAAGCCGTGCCTCGTTGGAAAGCTCTTTGGCAGCCGCTCGCGTGGCCCCACAGCCCGTGGGGCTGCGGGCTTTCCGGCGGCCGTCAGCCTCGGCGACACCAGTGCCCACGTGGCTCCGCCGCGCCAGACTGCGAAGCATTTTCCGCTAGGGCCGCGGCTCTGGCGACAGCTCCCACGCCCGAAGAGCCAGGAGGGAAAGCCGTGCCTCGTTGGAAAGCTCTTTGGCAGCCGCTCGCGTGGCCCCACAGCCCGTGGGGCTGCGGGCTTTCCGGCGGCCGTCAGCCTCGGCGACACCTGCGACCACGTGGTGCCGCCGCGCCAGCCTGCGAAGCATTTTCCGGTAGGGCCGCGGCTCTGGCGACAGCTCCCACGCCCGAAGAGCCAGGAGGGAAAGCCGTGCCTCGTTGGAAAGCTCTTTGGCAGCCGCTCGCGTGGCCCCACAGCCCGTGGGGCTGTGGGCTTTCCGGCGGCCGTCAGCCTCGGCGACACCGGCGCCCACGTGGCGCCGCCGTGACAGCCTGCAAAGCATTTTCCGGTAGGGCCGTGGCGCTGGCGACAGCTCCCACGCCCGAAGAACCAGGAGGGAAAGCCGTGCCTCGTTGGAAAGCTCTTTGGCAGCCGCTCGCGTGGCCCCACAGCCCGTGGGGCTGCGGGCTTTCCGGCGGCCGTCAGCCTCGGGAACACCTGCGACCACGTGGCGCCGCCGTGCCAGCCTGTGAAGCATTTTCCGCTAGGGCCGCGGCTCAGGCGACAGCTCCCACGCCCGAAGAGCCAGGAGGGAAAGCCGTGCCTCGTTGGAAAGCTCTTTGGCAGCCGCTCACGTGGCCCCACAGCCCGTGGGGCTGCGGGCTTTCCGGCGGCCGTCAGCCTCGGCGACACCGGCGCCCACGTGGTGCCCCCGCGCCAGACTGCGAAGCATTTTCCAGTAGGGCCGAGGCTCTGGCGACAGCTCCCACACCCGAAGAGCCAGGAGGGAAAGCCGTGCCTCGTTGGAAAGCTCTTTGGCAGCCGCTCGCGTGGCCCCACAGCCCGTGGGGCTGCGGGCTTTCCGGCGGCCGTCAGCCTCGGCGACACCTGCGACCACGTGGCGTCGCCGCGCCAGCCTGCGAAGCATTTTCCGGTAGGGCCGCGTCTCTGGCGACAGCTCCCACGCCCGAAGAGCCAGGAGGGAAAGCCATGCCTCCTTGGAAAGCTCTTTGGCAGCCGCTCACGTGGCCCCACAGCCCGTGGGGCTGCGGGCTTTCCGGCAGCCGTCAGCCTCGGCGACACCTGCGCCCACGTGGCGCCGCCGCGCCAGCCTGCAAAGCATTTTCCGGTAGGGCCGCGGCTCTGGCGACAGCTCCCACGCCCGAAGAGCCAGGAGGGAAAGCCGTGCCTCGTTGGAAAGCTCTTTGGCAGCCGCTCGCGTGGCCCTACAACCCGTGGGGCTGCGGGCTTTCCGGCGGCCGTCAGGCTCGGCGACACCGGCGCCCACGTGGCGCCGCCGCGCCAGCCTGCGAAGCATTTTCCGGTAGGGCCGAGGCTCTGGCGACAGCTCCCACGCCCGAAGAGCCAGGAGGGAAAGCCGTGCCTCCTTGGAAAGCTCTTTGGCAGCCGCTCGCGTGGCCCCACAGCCCGTGGGGCTGCGGGCTTTCCGGCAGCCATCAGCCTCGGCTACACCTGCGACCACGTGACGCCGCCGTGCCAGCTTGCGAAGCATTTTCCGGTAGGGCCGCGGCTCTGGCGACAGCTCCCACGCCCGAAGAGCCAGGAGGGAAAGCCGTGCCTCGTTGGAAAGCTCTTTGGCAGCCGCTCGCGTGGCCCCACAGCCCGTGGGGCTGCGGGCTTTCCGGCGGCCGTCAGCCTCGGCGACACCTGCGACCACGTGGTGCCGCCGCGCCAGCCTGCGAAGCATTTTCCGGTAGGGCCGCGGCTCTGGCGACAGATCCCACGCCCGAAGAGCCAGGAGGGAAAGCCGTGCCTCCTTGGAAAGCTCTTTGGCAGCCGCTCGCGTGGCCCCACAGCCCGTGGGGCTGCGGGCTTTCCGGCAGCCATCAGCCTCGGCGACACCAGTGCCCACGTGGCTCCGCCGCGCCACACTGCGAAGCATTTTCTGGTAGGGCCGCGGCTCTGGCGACAGCTCCCACGCCCGAAGAGCCAGGAGGGAAAGCCGTGCCTCGTTGGAAAGCTCTTTGGCAGCCGCTCGCGTGGCCCCACAGCCCGTGGGGCTGCGGGCTTTCCGGCAGCCGTCAGGCTCGGCGACACCTGCGACCACGTGGTGCCGCGGCGCCAGCCTGCGAAGCATTTTCCGGTAGGGCCGCGGCTCTGGCGACATCTCCCACGCCCGAAGAGCCATGAGGGAAAGCCGTGCCTCGTTGGAAAGCTCTTTGGCAGCCGCTCGCATGGCCCCACAGCCCGTGGGGCTGCGGGCTTTCCGGCGGCCGTCAGCCTCGGCGACACCGGCGCCCACGTGGCGCCGCCGTGCCAGCCTGTGAAGCATTTTCCGGTAGGGCCGCGGCTCAGGCGACAGCTCCCACGCCCGAAGAGCCAGGAGGGAAAGCCGTGCCTCGTTGGAAAGCTCTTTGGCAGCCGCTCGCGTGGCCCCACAGCCCGTGGGGCTGCGGGCTTTCCAGTGACCGTCAGCCTCGGCGACACCTGCGACCACGTGGTGCCCCCGCGCCAGCCTGCGAAGCATTTTCCAGTAGGGCCGCGGCTCTGGCGACAACTCCCACGCCCGAAGAGCCAGGAGGGAAAGCCGTGCCTCGTTGGAAAGCTCTTTGGCAGCCACTCGCGTGGCCCCACAGCCCGTGGGGCTGCGGGCTTTCCGGCGGCCGTCAGCCTCGGCGACACCGGCGCCCACGTGGCGCCGCCGCGCCAGCGTGCGAAGCATTTTCCGGTAGGGCCGCGGCTCTGGCGACAGCTCCCACGCCCGAAGAGCAAGGAGGGAAAGCCGTGCCTCCTTGGAAAGCTCTTTGGCAGCTGATCGCATGGCCCCACAGCCCGTGGGGCTGCGGGCTTTCCGGCGGTCATCAGCCTCGGGGACACTGGCACCCACGTGGCGCTGCCACGCCAGCCTGCGAAGCATTTTCCGGTAGGGCCGCGGCTCAGGCGACAACTCCCACGCCCGAAGAGCCAGGAGGAAAAGCCGTGCCTCGTTGGAAAGCTCTTTGGCAGCCGCTCGCGTGGCCCCACAGCCCGTGGGGCTGCGGGATTTCCGGCGGCCGTCAGCCTCGGCGACACCGGTGCACACGTAGTGCCGCCGCGCCAGCCTGCGAAGCATTTTCCGGTAGGGCCGCGTCTCTGGCGACAGCTCCCACGCCCGAAGAGGCAGGAGGGAAAGCCGTGCCTCGTTGGAAAGCTCTTTGGCAGCCGCTCGCGTGGCCCCACAGCCCGTGGGGCTGCGGGCTTTCCGGCGGCCATCAGCCTCGGCGACAACTGCGACCACGTGGCGCCGCCGCGCCAGCCTGTGAAGCGTTTTCCGGTAGGGCCGCAGCGCTGGCGACAGCTCCCACGCCCGAAGAGCCAGGAGGGAAAGCCGTGCCTCCTTGGAAAGCTCTTTGGCAGCCGCTCGCGTGGCCCCACAGCCCGTGGGGCTGCGGGGTTTCCGGCGGCCGTCAGCCTCGGCGACACCGGCGCCCACGTGGCGCCGCCGCGCCAGCCTGCGAAGCATTTTCCAGTAGGGCCGCGGCTCTGGCGACAGCTCCCGCGCCCGAAGAGCCAGGAGGGAAAGCCGTGCCTCGTTGGAAAGCTCTTTGGCAGCCGCTCGCGTGGCCCCACAGCCCGTGGGGCTGCGGGCTTTCTGGCATCCGTCAGCCTCGGCCACACCTGCGACCACGTGACGCCGCCGCGCCAGACTGCGAAGCATTTTCCGGTAGGGCCGCGGCTCTGGCGACAGCTCCCACGCCCGAAGAGCCAGGAGGGAAAGTCGTGCCTCGTTGGAAAGCTCTTTGGCAGCCGCTCGCGTGGCCCCACAGCCCGTGGGGCTGCAGGCTTTCCGGCGGCCGTCAGCCTCGACGACACCGGCGCCCACATGGGGCCCCCGCGCCAGCCTGCGAAGCATTTTCCGGTAGGGCCGCGGCTCTGGCGACAGCTCCCACGCCCGAAGAGCCATGAGGGAAAGCCGTTCCTCGTTGGAAAGCTCTTTGGCAGCCGCTCGTGTGGCCCCACAGCCCGTGGGGCTGCGGGGTTTCCGGCGGCCGTCAGCCTCGGCGACACCGGCGCCCACGTGGCACCGCCAGGCCAGTCTGCGAAGCATTTTCCGGTAGGGCCGCGGCTCTGGCAACAGCTCCCACGCCCGAAGAACCAGGAGGGAAAGCCGTGCCTCGTTGGAAAGCTCTTTGGCAGCCGCTCGCGTGGCCCCACAGCCCGTGGGGCTGCGGGATTTCCAGCGGCCGTCAGCCTCGGCGACACCTGCGACCACGTGGCACCGCCGTGCCAGCCTGCGAAGCATTTTCAGGTAGGGCCGCGGCTCAGGCGACAACTCCCACGCCCGAAGAGCCAGGAGGGAAAGCCGTGCCTCGTTGGAAAACTCTTTGGCAGCCGCTCGTGTGGCCCCACAGCCCGTGGGGCTGCGGGCTTTCCGGCGGCCATCAGCCTCAGCGACACCGGTGCACATGTAGTGCCGCCGCGCCAGCCTGCGAAGCATTTTCCGGTAGGGCCGCGGCTCAGGCGACAGCTCCCACGCCCGAAGAGCCAGGAGGGAAAGCCGTGCCTCGTTGGAAAGCTCTTTGGCAGCCGCTCGCGTGGCCCCACAGCCCGTGGGGCTGCGGGCTTTCCGGCGGCCATCAGCCTCGGCGACACCTGTGACCACGTGGTGCCGCCGTTGCAGCCTGCAAAGCATTTTCCGGTAGGGCCGCGGCTCAGGCAACAACTCCCACTCCCGAAGAGCCAGGAGGGAAAGCCGTGCCTCGTTGGAAATCTCTTTGGCAGCCGCTCGCGTGGCCCCACAGCCCGTGGGGCTGCGGGCTTTCCGGTGGCCGTCAGCCTCGGCGACACCGGTGCTCACGTAGTGCCGCCGCGCCAGCCTGCGAAGCATTTTCCGGTAGGGCCGCGGCTCAAGCGACAGCTCCCACGCCCGAAGAGGCAGGAGGGAAAGCCGTGCCTCGTTGGAAAGCTCTTTGGCAGCTGCTCACGTGGCCCCACAGCCCGTGGGGCTGCGGGTTTTCCGGCGGCCGTCAGCCTCGGCGCCACTGGCGCCCACATGGCGCCACCACGCCAGACTGTGAAGCATTTTCCGGTAGGGCCGCGGCTCTGGCGACAGCTCCCACTCCCGAAGAGCCAGGAGGGAAAGCCGTGCCTCATTGGAAAGCTCTTTGGCAGCCGCTCGCGTGGCCCCACAGCCCGTGGGGCTGCGGGCTTTCCGGCGGCCGTCAGCCTCGGCGACACCTGCGACCACGTGGTGCCGCCGCGCCAGGCTGCGAAGCATTTTCCGGTAGGGCCGCGGCTCTGGCGACAGCTCCCACGCCCGAAGAGCCAGGAGGGAAAGCCGTGCCTCGTTGGAAAGCTCTTTGGCAGCCGCTCGAGTGGTCCCACAGCCCGTGGGGCTGCAGGCTTTCCGGCGGCCGTCAGCCTCGGCGACACCTGCGACCACGTGACGCCGCCGCGCCAGCCTGCGAAGCATTTTCCGGTAGGGCCGCGGCTCTGGCGACAGCTCCCACGCCCGAAGAGCCAGGAGGGAAAGCCGTGCCTCGTTGGAAACCTCTTTGGCAGACGCTCGCGTGGCCCCACAGCCCGTGGGGCTGCAGGCTTTCCGGCGGCCGTCAACCTCGGTGACACCGGCGCCCACATGGCGCCGCCGCGCCAGACTGCGAAGCAATTTCCGGTAGGGCCGCGGCTCTGGCGACAGCTCCCACGCCCGAAGAGCCAGGAGGGAAAGCCGTGCCTCGTTGGAAAGCTCTTTGGCAGCCGCTCGTGTGGCCTTACAGCCCGTGGGGCTGCGGGCTTTCCGGCGGCCGTCAGCCTCGGCGACACCGGCGCCCACGTGGCGCCCCCGCGCCAGCCTGCGAAGCATTTTCCGGTAGGGCCGCGGCTCAGGCGACAGCTCCCACGCCCGAAGAGCCAGGAGGGAAAGCCGTGCCTCGTTGGAAAGCTCTTTGGCAGCCGCTCGCGTGGCCCCACAGCCCGTGGGGCTGCGGGCTTTCCGGCGGCCATCAGCCTCGGCGACACCTGCGACCACGTGGTGCCGCCGTGCCAGCCTGCAAAGCATTTTCCGGTAGGGCCGCGGCTCAGGCAACAACTCCCACTCCCGAAGAGCCAGGAGGGAAAGCCGTGCCTCGTTGGAAATCTCTTTGGCAGCCGCTCGCGTGGCCCCACAGCCCGTGGGGCTGCGGGCTTTCCGGTGGCCGTCAGCCTCGGCGACACCGGTGCTCACGTAGTGCCGCCGCGCCAGCCTGCGAAGCATTTTCCGGTAGGGCCGCGGCTCAAGCGACAGCTCCCACGCCCGAAGAGGCAGGAGGGAAAGCCGTGCCTCGTTGGAAAGCTCTTTGACAGCTGCTCTCGTGGCCCCACAGCCCGTGGGGCTGCGGGTTTTCCGGCGGCCGTCAGCCTCGGCGCCACTGGCGCCCACATGGCGCCACCACGCCAGCCTGTGAAGCATTTTCCGGTAGGGCCGCGGCTCTGGCGACAGCTCCCACTCCCGAAGAGCCAGGAGGGAAAGCCGTGCCTCATTGGAAAGCTCTTTGGCAGCCGCTCGCGTGGCCCCACAGCCCGTGGGGCTGCGGGCTTTCCGGCGGCCGTCAGCCTCGGCGACACCTGCGACCACGTGGTGCCGCCGCGCCAGCCTGCGAAGCATTTTCCGGTAGGGCCGCGGCTCTGGCGACAGCTCCCACGCCCGAAGAGCCAGGAGGGAAAGCCGTGCCTCGTTGGAAAGCTCTTTGGCAGCCGCTCGAGTGGTCCCACAGCCCGTGGGGCTGCAGGCTTTCCGGCGGCCGTCAGCCTCGGCGACACCTGCGACCACGTGACGCCGCCGCGCCAGCCTGCGAAGCATTTTCCGGTAGGGCCGCGGCTCTGGCGACAGCTCCCACGCCCGAAGAGCCAGGAGGGAAAGCCGTGCCTCGTTGGAAACCTCTTTGGCAGACGCTCGCGTGGCCCCACAGCCCGTGGGGCTGCAGGCTTTCCGGCGGCCGTCAACCTCGGTGACACCGGCGCCCACATGGCGCCGCCGCGCCAGACTGCGAAGCAATTTCCGGTAGGGCCGCGGCTCTGGCGACAGCTCCCACGCCCGAAGAGCCAGGAGGGAAAGCCGTGCCTCGTTGGAAAGCTCTTTGGCAGCCACTCGTGTGGCCTTACAGCCCGTGGGGCTGCGGGCTTTCCGGCGGCCGTCAGCCTCGGCGACACCGGCGCCCACGTGGCGCCCCCGCGCCAGCCTGCGAAGCATTTTCCGGTAGGGCCGCTTCTCTGGCGACAGCTCCCACGCCCAAAGAGCCAGGAGGGAAAGCCGTGCCTCGTTGGAAAGTTCTTTGGCAGCCGCTCGCGTGGTCCCACAGCCCGTGGGGCTGCGGGCTTTCCGGCGGCCGTCAGCCTCAGCGACACCTGCGACCACGTGGCGCCGACGCACCAGCCTGCGAAGCATTTTCCGGTAGGGCCGCGTCTCTGGCGACAGCTCCCACGCCCGAAGAGACAGGAGGGAAAGCCGTGCCTCGTTGGAAAGCTCTTTGGCAGCCACTCGCGTGGCCCCACAGCCCGTGGGGCTGCGGGCTTTCCAGCGACCGTCAGCCTCGGCGCCACCGGCGCCCACGTGGCGCCGCCGCACCAGCCTGCGAAGCATTTTCCGGTAGGGCCGCGGCTCTGGTGACAGCTCCCACGCCCGGAGAGCCAGGAGGGAAAGCCGTGCATCGTTGGAAAGCTCTTTGGCAGCCGCTCGCGTGGCCCCACAGCCCGTGGGGCTGCGGGCTTTCTGGCGGCCGTCAGCCTTGGCGACACCGGCGCCCACGTGGCGCCGCCGCACCAGTCTGCGAAGCATTTTCCGGTAGGGCCGCGGCTCTGGCGACAGCTCCCACGCCCGAAGAGCCAGGAGGGAAAGCCGTGCCTCGTTGGAAAGCTCTTTGGCAGACGCTCGCGTGGCCCCACAGCCCGTGGGGCTGCGGGCTTTCCGGCGGCCGTCAGCCTCGGCGACACCAGCGCCCACGTGGCGCCGCCGCGCCAGCCTGCAAAGCATTTTCCGGTAGGGCCGCGGCTCTGGCGACAGCTCCCACGCCCGAAGAGCCAGGAGGGAAAGCCGTGCCTCCTTGGAAAGCTCTTTGGCAGACGCTCGCGTGGCCCCACAGCCCGTGGGGCTGCGGGCTTTCCGGCGGCCGTCAGCCTCGGCGACACCTGCGACCACGTGGCGCCGCCGTGCCAGCCTGCAAAGCATTTTCCGGTAGGGCCGCGGCTCAGGCGACAGCTCCCACGCCCGAAGAGCCAGGAGGGAAAGCCGTGCCTCGTTGGAAAGCTCTTTGGCAGCCGCTCGCGTGGCCCCACAGCCCGTGGGGCTGCGGGCTTTCCGGTGGCCGTCAGCCTCGGCGACACCTGCGACCACGTGGTGCCCCCGCGCCAGCCTGCGAAGCATTTTCCGGTAGGGCCGCGGCTCTGGCGACAGCTCCCACGCCCGAAGAGCCAGGAGGGAAAGCTGTGCCTCGTTGGAAAGCTCTTTGGCAGCCGCTCGCGTGGCCCCACAGCCCGTGGGGCTGCGGGCTTTCCGGCGGCCGTCAGCCTCGGCAACACCAGTGCCCACGTGGCCCCGCCGCGCCAGCCTGCAAAGCATTTTCCGGTAGGGCCGCGGCTCTGGCGACAGCTCCCACGCCCGAAGAGCCAGGAGGGAAAGCCGTGCCTCGTTGGAAAGCTCTTTGGCAGCCGCTCGTGTGGCCCCACAGCCCGTGGGGCAGCGGGCTTTCCGGCGGCCGTCAGCCTCGGCGATACCTGCGACCACGTGGCGCCGCCGTGCCAGCCTGCGAAGCATTTTCCGGTAGGGCCGCGGCTCAGGCGACAGCTCCCACGCCCGAAGAGCCAGGAGGGAAAGCCGTGCCTCGTTGGAAAGCTCTTTGGCAGCCGCTCGCGTGGCCCCACAGCCCGTGGGGCTGCGGGCTTTCCAGTGACCGTCAGCCTCGGCGACACCTGCGACCACGTGGTGCCCCCGCGCCAGCCTGCGAAGCATTTTCCAGTAGGGCCGCGGCTCTGGCGACAACTCCCACGCCCGAAGAGCCAGGAGGGAAAGCCGTGCCTCGTTGGAAAGCTCTTTGGCAGCCACTCGCGTGGCCCCACAGCCCGTGGGGCTGCGGGCTTTCCGGCGGCCGTCAGCCTCGGCGACACCGGCGCCCACGTGGCGCCGCCGCGCCAGCGTGCGAAGCATTTTCCGGTAGGGCCGCGGCTCTGGCGACAGCTCCCACGCCCGAAGAGCCAGGAGGGAAAGCCGTGCCTCCTTGGAAAGCTCTTTGGCAGCTGATCGCATGGCCCCACAGCCCGTGGGGCTGCGGGCTTTCCGGCGGTCATCAGCCTCGGGGACACTGGCACCCACGTGGCGCTGCCACGCCAGCCTGCGAAGCATTTTCCGGTAGGGCCGCGGCTCAGGCGACAACTCCCACACCCGAAGAGCCAGGAGGAAAAGCCGTGCCTCGTTGGAAAGCTCTTTGGCAGCCGCTCGCGTGGCCCCACAGCCCGTGGGGCTGCGGGATTTCCGGCGGCCGTCAGCCTCGGCGACACCGGTGCACACGTAGTGCCGCCGCGCCAGCCTGCGAAGCATTTTCCGGTAGGGCCGCGTCTCTGGCGACAGCTCCCACGCCCGAAGAGGCAGGAGGGAAAGCCGTGCCTCGTTGGAAAGCTCTTTGGCAGCCGCTCGCGTGGCCCCACAGCCCGTGGGGCTGCGGGCTTTCCGGCGGCCATCAGCCTCGGCGACACCTGCGACCACGTGGCGCCGCCGCGCCAGCCTGTGAAGCATTTTCCGGTAGGGCCGCAGCGCTGGCGACAGCTCCCACGCCCGAAGAGCCAGGAGGGAAAGCCGTGCCTCCTTGGAAAGCTCTTTGGCAGCCGCTCGCGTGGCCCCACAGCCCGTGGGGCTGCGGGCTTTCCGGCGGCCGTCAGCCTCGGCGACACCGGCGCCCACGTGGCGCCGCCGCGCCAGCCTGCGAAGCATTTTCCAGTAGGGCCGCGGCTCTGGCGACAGCTCCCGCGCCCGAAGAGCCAGGAGGGAAAGCCGTGCCTCGTTGGAAAGCTCTTTGGCAGCCGCTCGCGTGGCCCCACAGCCCGTGGGGCTGCGGGCTTTCTGGCATCCGTCAGCCTCGGCGACACCTGCGACCACGTGACGCCGCCGCGCCAGACTGCGAAGCATTTTCCGGTAGGGCCGCGGCTCTGGCGACAGCTCCCACGCCCGAAGAGCCAGGAGGGAAAGCCGTGCCTCGTTGGAAAGCTCTTTGGCAGCCGCTCGCGTGGCCCCACAGCCCGTGGGGCTGCAGGCTTTCCGGCGGCCGTCAGCCTCGGCGCCACCGGCGCCCACATGGCGCCCCCGCGCCAGCCTGCGAAGCATTTTCCGGTAGGGCCGCGGCTCTGGCGACAGCTCCCACGCCCGAAGAGCCATGAGGGAAAGCCGTTCCTCGTTGGAAAGCTCTTTGGCAGCCGCTCGCGTGGCCCCACAGCCCGTGGGGCTGCGGGCTTTCCGGCGGCCGTCAGCCTCGGCGACACCGGCGCCCACGTGGCACCGCCAGGCCAGTCTGCGAAGCATTTTCCGGTAGGGCCGCGGCTCTGGCAACAGCTCCCACGCCCGAAGAACCAGGAGGGAAAGCCGTGCCTCGTTGGAAAGCTCTTTGGCAGCCGCTCGCGTGGCCCCACAGCCCGTGGGGCTGCGGGCTTTCCAGCGGCCGTCAGCCTCGGCGACACCTGCGACCACGTGGCACCGCCGTGCCAGCCTGCGAAGCATTTTCCGGTAGGGCCGCGGCTCAGGCGACAACTCCCACGCCCGAAGAGCCAGGAGGGAAAGCCGTGCCTCGTTGGAAAACTCTTTGGCAGCCGCTCGTGTGGCCCCACAGCCCGTGGGGCTGCGGGCTTTCCAGCGGCCATCAGCCTCAGCGACACCGGTGCACATGTAGTGCCGCCGCGCCAGCCTGCGAAGCATTTTCCGGTAGGGCCGCGGCTCAGGCGACAGCTCCCACGCCCGAAGAGCCAGGAGGGAAAGCCGTGCCTCGTTGGAAAGCTCTTTGGCAGCCGCTCGCGTGGCCCCACAGCCCGTGGGGCTGCGGGCTTTCTGGCATCCGTCAGCCTCGGCGACACCTGCGACCACGTGACGCCGCCGCGCCAGACTGCGAAGCATTTTCCGGTAGGGCCGCGGCTCTGGCGACAGCTCCCACGCCCGAAGAGCCAGGAGGGAAAGCCGTGCCTCGTTGGAAAGCTCTTTGGCAGCCGCTCGCGTGGCCCCACAGCCCGTGGGGCTGCAGGCTTTCCGGCGGCCATCAGCCTCGGCGCCACCGGCGCCCACATGGCGCCCCCGCGCCAGCCTGCGAAGCATTTTCCGGTAGGGCCGCGGCTCTGGCGACAGCTCCCACGCCCGAAGAGCCATGAGGGAAAGCCGTTCCTCGTTGGAAAGCTCTTTGGCAGCCGCTCGCGTGGCCCCACAGCCCGTGGGGCTGCGGGCTTTCCGGCGGCCGTCAGCCTCGGCGACACCGGCGCCCACGTGGCACCGCCAGGCCAGTCTGCGAAGCATTTTCCGGTAGGGCCGCGGCTCTGGCAACAGCTCCCACGCCCGAAGAACCAGGAGGGAAAGCCGTGCCTCGTTGGAAAGCTCTTTGGCAGCCGCTCGCGTGGCCCCACAGCCCGTGGGGCTGCGGGATTTCCAGCGGCCGTCAGCCTCGGCGACACCTGCGACCACGTGGCACCGCCGTGCCAGCCTGCGAAGCATTTTCCGGTAGGGCCGCGGCTCAGGCGACAACTCCCACGCCCGAAGAGCCAGGAGGGAAAGCCGTGCCTCGTTGGAAAACTCTTTGGCAGCCGCTCGTGTGGCCCCACAGCCCGTGGGGCTGCGGGCTTTCCGGCGGCCATCAGCCTCAGCGACACCGGTGCACATGTAGTGCCGCCGCGCCAGCCTGCGAAGCATTTTCCGGTAGGGCCGCGGCTCTGGCGACAGCTCCCACGCCCGAAGAGCCAGGAGGGAAAGCCGTGCCTCGTTGGAAAGCTCTTTGGCAGCCGCTCGCGTGGCCCCACAGCCCGTGGGGCTGCGGGCTTTCCGGCGGCCATCAGCCTCGGCGACACCTGCGACCACGTGGTGCCGCCGTGCCAGCCTGCAAAGCATTTTCCGGTAGGGCCGCGGCTCAGGCAACAACTCCCACGCCCGAAGAGCCAGGAGGGAAAGCCGTGCCTCGTTGGAAATCTCTTTGGCAGCCGCTCGCGTGGCCCCACACCCCGTGGGGCTGCGGGCTTTCCGGTGGCCGTCAGCCTCGGCGACACCGGTGCCCACGTAGTGCCGCCGCGCCAGCCTGCGAAGCATTTTCCGGTAGGGCCGCGGCTCAAGAGACAGCTCCCACGCCCGAAGAGGCAGGAGGGAAAGCCGTGCCTCGTTGGAAAGCTCTTTGGCAGCCGCTCGCGTGGCCCCACAGCCCGTGGGGCTGCGGGCTTTCCAGTGGCCGTCAGACTTGGCGACAACTGCGACCACGTGGTGCCCCCGCGCCAGCCTGCGAAGCATTATCCGGTAGGGCCGCGGCTCAGGCGACAGCTCCCACGCCCGAAGAGCCAGGAGGGAAAGCCGTGCCTCGTTGGAAACCTCTTTGGCAGCCGCTCGCGTGGCCCCACAGCCCGTGGGGCTGCGGGCTTTCCAGCAGCCATCAGCCTCGGCGACACCTGCGACCACGTGACGCCGCCGCGCCAATCTGGGAAGCATTTTCCGGTAGGGCCGCGGCTCTGGCGATAGCTCCCACGCCCGAAGAGCCAGGAGGGAAAGCCGTGCCTCGTTGGAAAGCTCTTTGGCAGCCGCTCGCGTGGCCCCACAGCCCGTGGGGCTGCGGGCTTTCCGGCGGCCGTCAGCCTCGGCGACACCGGCGCCCACGTGGCGCCGCCGCGCCAGCCTGCGAAGCATTTTCCGGTAGGGCCGCGGCTCTGGCGACAGCTCCCACGCCCGAAGAGCCAGGAGGGAAAGCCGTGCCTCGTTGGAAAGCTCTTTGGCAGCCACTCGCGTGGCCCCACAGCCCGTGGGGCTGCGGGCTTTCCGGCGGCCGTCAGCCTCGGCGACACCGGCGCCCACGTGGCGCCGCCGCTCCAGCCTGCGAAGCATTTTCCGGTAGGGCCGCGGCTCTGGCGACAGCTCCCACGCCCGAAGAGCCAGGAGGGAAAGCCGTGCCTCGTTGGAAAGCTCTTTGGCAGCCGATCGCATGGCCCCACAGCCCGTGGGGCTGCGGGCTTTCCGGCGGTCATCAGCCTCGGGGACACAGGCACCCATGTGGCGCTGCCACGCCAGCCTGCGAAGCATTTTCCGGTAGGGCCGCGGCTCAGGCGACAACTCCCACGCCCGAAGAGCCAGGAGGGAAAGCCGTGCCTCCTTGGAAAGCTCTTTGGCAGCCGCTCGCGTGGCCCCACAGCCCGTGGGGCTGCGGGCTTTCCGGTGGCCGTCAGCCTCGGCGACACCTGCGACCACGTGGTGCCCCCGCGCCAGCCTGCGAAGCATTTTCCGGTAGGGCCGCGGCTCTGGCGACAGCTCCCACGCCCGAAGAGCCAGGAGGGAAAGCCGTGCCTCGTTGGAAAGCTCTTTGGCAGCCGATCGCATGGCCCCACAGCCCGTGGGGCTGCGGGCTTTCCGGCGGCCGTCAGCCTCGGCGACACCGGTGCCCACGTAGTGCGGCCGCGCCAGCCTGCGAAGCATTTTCCGGTAGGGCCGCGGCTCAGGCGACAGCTCCCACGCCCGAAGAGCCAGGAGGGAAAGCCGTGCCTCGTTGGAAAGCTCTTTGGCAGCCGCTCGCGTGGCCCCACAGCCCGTGGGGCTGCGGGCTTTCCGGTGGCCGTCAGCCTCGGCGACACCGGTGCCCACGTAGTGCGGCCGCGCCAGCCTGCGAAGCATTTTCCGGTAGGGCCGCGTCTCTGGCGACAGCTCCCACGCCCGAAGAGCCAGGAGGGAAAGCCGTGCCTCGTTGGAAAGCTCTTTGGCAGCCGCTCGCGTGGCCCCACAGCCCGTGGGGCTGCGGGCTTTCTGGCGGCCGTCAGCCTCGGCGACACCGGCGCCCACGTGGCGCCGCCGCGTCAGCCTGTGAAGCATTTTCCGGTAGGGCCGCGGCTCTGGCGACAGCTCCCACGCCCGAAGAGCCAGGAGGGAAAGCCGTGCCTCGTTGGAAAGCTCTTTGGCAGCCACTCGCGTGGCCCCACAGCCCGTGGGGCTGCGGGCTTTCCGGCGGCCGTCAGCCTCGGCGACACCGGCGCCCACGTGGCGCCGCCGCGCCAGCCTGCGAAGCATTTTCCGGTAGGGCCGCGGCTCTGGCGACAGCTCCCACGCCCGAAGAGCCAGGAGGGAAAGCCGTGCCTCGTTGGAAAGCTCTTTGGCAGCCGATCGCATGGCCCCACAGCCCGTGGGGCTGCGGGCTTTCCGGCGGTCATCAGCCTCGGGGACACAGGCACCCACGTGGCGCTGCCACGCCAGCCTGCGAAGCATTTTCCGGTAGGGCCGCGGCTCAGGCGACAACTCCCACGCCCGAAGAGCCAGGAGGAAAAGCCGTGCCTCCTTGGAAAGCTCTTTGGCAGCCGCTCGCGTGGCCCCACAGCCCGTGGGGCTGCGGGCTTTCCGGCGGCTGTCAGCCTCGGCGACACCGGTGGCCACGTAGTGCCGCCGCGCCAGGGTGCGAAGCATTTTCCGGTAGGGCCGCGGCTCTGGCGACAGCTCCCACGCCCGAAGAGCCAGGAGGGAAAGCCGTGCCTCGTTGGAAAGCTCTTTGGCAGCCGCTCGCGTGGCCCCACAGCCCGTGGGGCTGCGGGCTTTCCGGCGGCCGTCAGCCTCGGCGACACATGCGACCACGTGACGCCGCCGCGCCAGACTGCGAAGCATTTTCCGGTAGGGCCGCGGCTCTGGCGACAGCTCCCACGCCCGAAGAGCCAGGAGGGAAAGCCGTGCCTCGTTGGAAAGCTCTTTGGCAGCCGCTCGCGTGGCCCCACAGCCCGTGGGGCTGCGGGCTTTCCGGCGGCCGTCAGCCTCGGCGACACCCGCGACCACGTGACGCCGCCGCGCCGGCCTGCGAAGCATTTTCCGGTAGGGCCGCGGCTCTGGCGACAGCTCCCACGCCCGAAGAGCCAGGAGGGAAAGCCGTGTCTCGTTGGAAAGCTCTTTGGCAGCTGCTCGCGTGGCCCCACAGCCCGTGGGGCTGCGGGCTTTCCGGCGGCCGTCAGCCTCGGCGACACCAGTGCCCACGTGGCGCCGCCGTGCCAGACTGCGAAGCATTTTCCGGTAGGGCCGCGGCTCAGGCGACAACTCCCACGCCCGAAGAGCCAGGAGGGAAAGCTGTGCCTCGTTGGAAAGCTCTTTGGCAGCCGCTCGCGTGGCCCCACAGCCCGTGGGGCCGCGGGGTTTTCGGCGGCCGTCAGCCTCGGCGCCACCGGCGCCCACGTGACGCCGCCACGCCAGACTGCGAAGCATTTTCCGGTAGGGCCGCGGCTCTGGCGACAGCTCCCACGCCCGAAGAGCCAGGAGGGAAAGCCGTGCCTCCTTGGAAAGCTCTTTGGCAGCCGCTCGCGTGGCCCCACAGCCCGTGGGGCTGCGGGCTTTCCGGCGGCCGTCAGACTCGGCGACACCTGCGACCACGTGGCGCCGCCGCGCCAGCCTGCGAAGCATTTTCCGGTAGGGCCGCGGCTCAGGCGACAACTCCCACGCCCGAAGAGCCAGGAGGGAAAGCCGTGCCTCGTTGGAAAGCTCTTTGGCAGCCGCTCGCGTGGCCCCACAGCCCGTGGGGCTGCGGGATTTCCGGCGGCCGTCAGCCTCGGCGACACCGGTGCACACGTAGTGCCGCCGCGCCAGCCTGCGAAGCATTTTCCGGTAGGGCCGCGTCTCTGGTGACAGCTCCCACGCCCGAAGAGGCAGGAGGGAAAGCCGTGCCTCGTTGGAAAGCTCTTTGGCAGCCGCTCGCGTGGCCCCACAGCCCGTGGGGCTGCGGGCTTTCCGGCGGTCATCAGCCTCGGCGACACCTGCGACCACGTGGCGCCGCCGCGCCAGCCTGCAAAGCATTTTCCCGTAGGGCCGCGGCGTTGGCGACAGCTCCCACGCCCGAAGAGGCAGGAGGGAAAGCCGTGCCTCGTTGGAAAGCTCTTTGGCAGCCGCTCGCGTGGCCCCACAGCCCGTGGGGCTGCGGGCTTTCTGGCATCCGTCAGCCTCGGCGACACCTGCGACCACGTGACGCCGCCGCGCCAGACTGCGAAGCATTTTCCGGTAGGGCCGCGGCTCAAGCGACAGCTCCCACGCCCGAAGAGCCAGGAGGGAAAGCCGTGCCTCGTTGGAAAGCTCTTTGGCAGCCGCTCGCGTGGCCCCACAGCCCGTGGGGCTGCGGGCTTTCCAGTGGCCGTCAGACTTGGCGACAACTGCGACCACGTGGTGCCCCCGCGCCAGCCTGCGAAGCATTATCCGGTAGGGCCGCGGCTCAGGCGACAGCTCCCACGCCCGAAGAGCCAGGAGGGAAAGCCGTGCCTCGTTGGAAACCTCTTTGGCAGCCGCTCGCGTGGCCCCACAGCCCGTGGGGCTGCGGGCTTTCCAGCAGCCATCAGCCTCGGCGACACCTGCGACCACGTGACGCCGCCGCGCCAGTCTGGGAAGCATTTTCCGGTAGGGCCGCGGCTCTGGCGACAGCTCCCACGCCCGAAGAGCCAGGAGGGAAAGCCATGCCTCGTTGGAAAGCTCTTTGGCAGCCGCTCGCGTGGCCCCATAGCCCGTGGGGCTGCGGGCTTTCCGGCGGCCGTCAGCCTCGGCGACACCGGCGCCCACGTGGCGCCGCCGCGCCAGCCTGCGAAGCATTTTCCGGTAGGGCCGCGGCTCTGGCGACAGCTCCCACGCCTGAAGAGCCAGGAGGGAAAGCCGTGCCTCGTTGGAAAGCTCTTTGGCAGCCGCTCGCGTGGCCCCACAGCCCGTGGGGCTGCGGGCTTTCCGGCGGCCGTCAACCTCGGTGACACCGGTGCCCACGAAGTGCCGCCGCGCCAGCCTGCGAAGCATTTTCCGGTAGGGCCGCGGCTCAGGCGACAGCTCCCACACCCGAAGAGCCAGGAGGGAAAGCCGTTCCTCGTTGGAAAGCTCTTTGGCAGCCGCTCGCGTGGCCCCACAGCCCATGGGGCTGCGGGCTTTCCGGCGGCCGTCAGCCTTGGCGACACCGTGGACCACGTGGCGCCGCCACGCCAGCCTGCAAAGCATTTTCCGGTAGGGCCGCGGCTCTGGCGACAGCTCCCACGCCCGAAGAGCCAGGAGGGAAAGCCGTGCCTCGTTGGAAAGCTCTTTGGCAGACGCTCGCGTGGCCCCACAGCCCGTGGGGCTGCGGGCTTTCCGGCGGCCGTCAGCCTCGGCGACACCTGCGACCACGTGACGGCGGCGCGCCAGCCTGCGAAGCATTTTCCGGTAGGGCCGCGGCTCTGGCGACATCTCCCACGCCCGAAGAGGCAGGAGGGAAAGCCGTGCCTCGTTGTAAAGCTCTTTGGCAGCCGCTCGCGTGGCCCCACAGCCCGTGGGGCTGCGGGCTTTCCGGCGGCCGTCAGCCTCGGCGACACCTGCGACCACGTGGTGCCCCCGCGCCAGCCTGCGAAGCATTTTCCAGTAGGGCCGCGGCTCTGGCGACAGCTCCCACGCCCGAAGAGCCAGGTGGGAAAGCCGTGCCTCCTTGGAAAGCTCTTTGGCAGCCGCTCGCGTGGCCCCACAGCCCGTGGGGCTGCGGGCTTTTCGGCGGCCGTCAGCCTTGGCGACACCGGCGCCCACGTGGTGCCGCCGCGCCAGCCTGCAAAGCATTTTCCGGTAGGGCCGCGGCTCTGGCGACAGCTCACACGCCCAAAGAGCCAGGAGGGAAAGCCGTGCCTCGTTGGAAAGCTCTCTGGGAGCCGCTCGCGTGGCACCACAGCCCGTGGGGCTGCAGGCTTTCCGGCGGCCGTCAGCCTTGGCGACACCGGAGACCACGTGGCGCAGCCACGCCAGCCTGCAAAGCATTTTCCGGTAGGGCCGCGGCTCTGGCGACAGCTCCCACGCCCGAAGAGCCAGGAGGGAAAGCCGTGCCTCGTTGGAAAGCTCTTTGGCAGCCGCTGGCGTGGCCCCACAGCCCGTGGGGCTGCGGGCTTTCCGGCGGCCGTCAGCCTCGGCGACACCGGCGCCCACGTGGCGCCGCCGCGGCAGCCTGCAAAGCATTTTCCGGTAGGGCCGCGTCTCTGGCGACAGCTCCCACGCCCGAAGAGCCAGGAGGGAAAGCCGTGCCTCGTTGGAAAGCTCTTTTGCAGCCGCTGGCGTGGCCCCACAGCTCGTGGGGCTGCGGGCATTCCGGCGGCCGTCAGCCTCGTCGACACCTGCGACCACGTGGCGCCGCCGCGCCAGCCTGCGAAGCATTTTCCGGTAGGGCCGCGGCTTTGGCGACAGCTCCCACGCCCGAAGAGCCAGGAGGGAAAGCCGTGCCTCGTTGGAAAGCTCTTTGGCATCCGCTCGCGTGGCCCCACAGCCCGTGGGGCTGCGGGCTTTCCGGCGACCGTCAGCCTCCTGCGCCCACGTGGCGCCGCCGCGCCAGCCTGCGAAGCATTTTCCGGTAGGGCCGCGGCTCTGGCGACAGCTCCTACGCCCGAAGAGCCAGGAGGGAAAGCCGTTCCTCGTTGGAAAGCTCTTTGGCAGCCGCTCGCGTGGCCCCACAGCCCGTGGGGCTGCGGGCTTTCCGGCGGCCGTCAGCCTTGGCGACACCGGCGCCCCCGTGGCGCCGCCACGCCAGCCTGCGAAGCATTTTCCTTTAGGGCCGCGGCTCTGGCGACAGCTCCCACGCCCGAAGAGGCAGGAGGGAAAGCCGTGCCTCGTTGGAAAGCTCTTTGGCAGCCGCTCGCGTGGCCCCACAGCCCGTGGGGCTGCGGGCTTTCCGGTGGCCGTCAGCCTCGGCGACACCTGCGACCACGTGGTGCCCCCGCGCCAGCCTGCGAAGCATTTTCCAGTAGGGCCGCGGCTCTGGCGACAGCTCCCACGCCCGAAGAGCCAGGAGGGAAAGCCGTGCCTCGTTGGAAAGCTCTTTGGCAGCCGCTCGCGTGGCCCCACAGCCCGTGGGGCTGCGGGCTTTCCGGCGGCCGTCAGCCTCGGCGACACCGGCGCCCACGTGGCGCCGCCGCGGCAGCCTGCAAAGCATTTTCCGGTAGGGCCGCGGCGCTGGCGACAGCTCCCACGCCCGAAGAGCCAGGAGGGAAAGCCGTGCCTCCTTGGAAAGCTCTTTGGCAGCCGCTCGCGTGGCCCCACAGCCCGTGGGGCTGCGGGCTTCCGGCGGCCGTCAGCCTCGGCGACACCGGCGCCCACGTGGCGCCGCCGCGCCAGCCTGCGAAGCATTTTCCAGTAGGGCCGCGGCTCTGGCGACAGCTCCCGCGCCCGAAGAGCCAGGAGGGAAAGCCGTGCCTCGTTGGAAAGCTCTTTGGCAGCCGCTCGCGTGGCCCCACAGCCCGTGGGGCTGCGGGGCTTTCTGGCATCCGTCAGCCTCGGCGACACCTGCGACCACGTGACGCCGCCGCGCCAGATTGCGAAGCATTTTCCGGTATGGCCGCGGCTCTGGCGACAGCTCCCACGCCCGAAGAGCCAGGAGGGAAAGCCGTGCCTCGTTGGAAAGCTCTTTGGCAGACGCTCGCGTGGCCCGACAGCCCGTGGGGCTGCAGGCTTTCCGGCGGCCGTCAGCCTCGACGACACCGGCGCCCACATGGGGCCCCCGCGCCAGCCTGCGAAGCATTTTCCGGTAGGGCCGCGGCTCTGGCGACAGCTCCCACGCCCGAAGAGCCATGAGGGAAAGCCGTGCCTCGTTGGAAAGCTCTTTGGCAGCCGCTCGCGTGGCCCCACAGCCCGTGGGGCTGCGGGCTTTCCGGCGGCCGTCAGACTCGGCGACACCGGCGCCCACGTGGCACCGCCAGGCCAGTCTGCGAAGCATTTTCCGGTAGGGCCGCGGCTCTTGCGACAACTCCCACGCCCGAAGAACCAGGAGGGAAAGCCGTGCCTCCTTGGAAAGCTCTTTGGCAGCCGCTCGCGTGGCCCCACAGCCCGTGGGGCTGCGGGCTTTCCGGCGGCCGTCAGCCTCGGCGACACCTGCGACCACGTGGCACCGCCGTGCCAGCCTGCAAAGCATTTTCCGGTAGGGCTGCGGCTCAGGCGACAACTCCCACGCCCGAAGAGCCAGGAGGGAAAGCCGTGCCTCGTTGGAAAACTCTTTGGCAGCCGCTCGTGTGGCCCCACAGCCCGTGGGGCTGCGTGTTTTCCGGCGGCCATCAGCCTCAGCGACACCGGTGCACATGTAGTGCCGCCGCGCCAGCCTGCGAAGCATTTTCCGGTAGGGCCGCGTCTCTGGCGACAGCTCCCACGCCCGAAGAGCCAGGAGGGAAAGCCGTGCCTCGTTGGAAAGCTCTTTGGCAGCCGCTCGCGTGGCCCCACAGCCCGTGGGGCTGCGGGCTTTCCGGCGGCCGTCAGCCTCGGCGACACCTGCGACCACGTGTTGCCGCCGTGTCAGTCTGCAAAGCATTTTCCGGTAGGGCCGCGGCTCAGGCGACAACTCCCACTCCCGAAGAGCCAGGAGGGAAAGCCGTGCCTCGTTGGAAATCTCTTTGGCAGCCGCTCGCGTGGCCCCACAGCCCGTGGGGCTGCGGGCTTTCCGGCGGCCGTCAGCCTCGGCGACACCGGTGCCCACGTAGTGCTGCCGCGCCAGCCTGCGAAGCATTTTCCGGTAGGGCCGCGGCTCAAGCGACAGCTCCCACGCCCGAAGAGCCAGGAGGGAAAGCCGTGCCTCGTTGGAAAGCTCTTTGGCACCCGCTCGCGTGGCCCCACAGCCCGTGGGGCTGCGGGCTTTCCAGTGGCCGTCAGACTTGGCGACAACTGCGACCACGTGGTGCCCCCGCGCCAGCCTGCGAAGCATTATCCGGTAGGGCCGCGGCTCAGGCGACAGCTGCCACGCCCGAAGAGCCAGGAGGGAAAGCCGTGCCTCGTTGGAAACCTCTTTGGCAGCCGCTCGCGTGGCCCCACAGCCCGTGGGGCTGCGGGCTTTCCAGCAGCCATCAGCCTCGGCGACACCTGCGACCACGTGACGCCGCCGCGCCAGTCTGGGAAGCATTTTCCGGTAGGGCCGCGGCTCTGGTGACAGCTCCCACGCCCGAAGAGCCAGGAGGGAAAGCCGTGCCTCGTTGGAAAGCTCTTTGGCAGCCGCTCGCGTGGCCCCACAGCCCGTGGGGCTGCGGGCTTTCCGGCGGCCGTCAGCCTCGGCGACACCGGCGCCCACGTGGCGCCGCCGCGCCAGCCTGCGAAGCATTTTCCGGTAGGGCCGCGGCTCTGGCGACAGCTCCCACGCCCGAAGAGCCAGGAGGGAAAGCCGTGCCTCGTTGGAAAGCTCTTTGGCAGCCGCTCGCGTGGCCACACAGCCCGTGGGGCTGCGGGCTTTCCGGCGGCCATCAGCCTCGGGGACACTGGCGCCCACGTGGCGCCGCCACGCCAGCCTGCGAAGCATTTTCCGGTAGGGCCGCGGCTCAGGCGACAACTCCCACGCCCGAAGAGCCAGGAGGGAAAGCCGTGCCTCGTTGGAAAGCTCTTTGGCAGCCGCTCGCGTGGCCCCACAGCCCGTGGGGCTGCGGGCTTTCCGGCGGCCGTCAGCCTTGGCGACACCGGGGACCACGTGGCGCCGCCACGCCAGCCTGCAAAGCATTTTCCGGTAGGGCCGCGGCTCTGGCGACAGCTCCCACGCCCGAAGAGCCAGGAGGGAAAGCCGTGCCTCCTTGGAAAGCTCTTTGGCAGACGCTCGCGTGGCCCCACAGCCCGTGGGGCTGCGGGCTTTCCGGCGGCCGTCAGCCTCGGCGACACCTGCGACCACGTGACGCCGCCGCGCCAGCCTGCGAAGCTTTTTCCTGTAGGGCCACGGCTCTGGCGACAGCTCCCACGCCCGAAGAGGCAGGAGGGAAAGCCGTGCCTCGTTGGAAAGCTCTTTGGCAGCCGCTCGCGTGGCCCCACAGCCCGTGGGGCTGCGGGCTTTCCGGCGGCCGTCAGCCTCGGCGACACCTACGACCACGTGGTGCCCCCGCGCCAGCCTGTGAAGCATTTTCCAGTAGGGCCGCGGCTCTGGCGACAGCTCCCACGCCCGAAGAGCCAGGAGGGAAAGCCGTGCCTCGTTGGAAAGCTCTTTGGCAGCCGCTCGCGTGGCCCCACAGCCCGTGGGGCTGCGGGCTTTCCGGCGGCCGTCAGCCTTGGCGACACCAGTGCCCACGTGGCGCCGCCGTGCCAGACTGCGAAGCATTTTCCGGTAGGGCCACGGCTCAGGCGACAACTCCCACGCCCGAAGAGCCAGGAGGGAAAGCTGTGCCTCGTTGGAAAGCTCTTTGGCAGCCGCTCGCGTGGCCCCACAGCCCGTGGGGCCGCGGGGTTTTCGGCGGCCGTCAGCCTCGGCGCCACCGGCGCCCACGTGACGCCGCCACGCCAGACTGCGAAGCATTTTCCGGTAGGGCCGCGGCTCTGGCGACAGCTCCCACGCCCGAAGAGCCAGGAGGGAAAGCCGTGCCTCCTTGGAAAGCTCTTTGGCAGCCGCTCGCGTGGCCACACAGCCCGTGGGGCTGCGGGATTTCCGGCGGCCGTCAGCCTCGGCGACACCGGTGCACACGTAGTGCCGCCGCGCCAGCCTGCGAAGCATTTTCCGGTAGGGCCGCGTCTCTGGTGACAGCTCCCACGCCCGAAGAGGCAGGAGGGAAAGCCGTGCCTCGTTGGAAAGCTCTTTGGCAGCCGCTCGCGTGGCCCCACAGCCCGTGGGGCTGCGGGCTTTCCGGCGGTCATCAGCCTCGGCGACACCTGCGACCACGTGGCGCCGCCGCGCCAGCCTGCAAAGCATTTTCCCGTAGGGCCGCGGCGTTGGCGACAGCTCCCACGCCCGAAGAGCCAGGAGGGAAAGCCGTGCCTCGTTGGAAAGCTCTTTGGCAGCCGCTCGCGTGGCCCCACAGCCCGTGGGGCTGCGGGCTTTCCGGCGGCCGTCAGCCTCGGCGACACCGGCGCCCACGTGGCGCCGCCGCGCCAGCCTGCGAAGCATTTTCCAGTAGGGCCGCGGCTCTGGCGACAGCTCCCGCGCCCGAAGAGCCAGGAGGGAAAGCCGTGCCTCGTTGGAAAGCTCTTTGGCAGCCGCTCGCGTGGCCCCACAGCCCGTGGGGCTGCGGGCTTTCTGGCATCCGTCAGCCTCGGCGACACCTGCGACCACGTGACGCCGCCGCGCCAGACTGCGAAGCATTTTCCGGTAGGGCCGCGGCTCAAGCGACAGCTCCCACGCCCGAAGAGCCAGGAGGGAAAGCCGTGCCTCGTTGGAAAGCTCTTTGGCAGCCGCTCGCGTGGCCCCACAGCCCGTGGGGCTGCGGGCTTTCCAGTGGCCGTCAGACTTGGCGACAACTGCGACCACGTGGTGCCCCCGCTCCAGCCTGCGAAGCATTATCCGGTAGGGCCGCGGCTCAAGCGACAGCTCCCACGCCCGAAGAGCCAGGAGGGAAAGCCGTGCCTCGTTGGAAACCTCTTTGGCAGCCGCTCGCGTGGCCCCACAGCCCGTGGGGCTGCGGGCTTTCCAGCAGCCATCAGCCTCGGCGACACCGGCGCCCACGTGGCGCCGCCGCGCCAGCCTGCGAAGCATTTTCCGGTAGGGCCGCGGCTCTGGCGACAGCTCCCACGCCCGAAGAGCCAGGAGGGAAAGCCGTGCCTCGTTGGAAAGCTCTTTGGCAGCCGCTCGCGTGGCCCCACAGCCCGTGGGGCTGCGGGCTTTCCGGCGGCCGTCAGCCTTGGCGACACCGTGGACCACGTGGCGCCGCCACGCCAGCCTGCAAAGCATTTTCCGGTAGGGCCGCGGCTCTGGCGACAGCTCCCACGCCCGAAGAGCCAGGAGGGAAAGCCGTGCCTCCTTGGAAAGCTCTTTGGCAGACGCTCGCGTGGCCCCACAGCCCGTGGGGCTGCGGGCTTTCCGGCGGCCGTCAGCCTCGGCGACACCTGCGACCACGTGACGGCGGCGCGCCAGCCTGCGAAGCATTTTCCGGTAGGGCCGCGGCTCTGGCGACAGCTCCCACGCCCGAAGAGCCAGGAGGAAAGCCGTGCCTCGTTGGAAAGCTCTTTGGCACCGCGCTCGCGTGGCCCCACAGCCCGTGGGGCTGCGGGCTTTCCGGCGGCCGTCAGCCTCGGCGACACCTGCGACCACCGTGGTGCCCCCCGCGCCAGCCTGCGAAGCATTTTCCAGTAGGGCCGCGGCTCTGGCGACAGCTCCCACGCCCGAAGAGCCAGGTGGGAAAGCCGTGCCTCGTTGGAAAGCTCTTTGGCAGCCGCTCGCGTGGCCCCACAGCCGTGGGGCAGCGGGCTTTCCGGCGGCCGTCAGCCTTGGCGACACCGCGCCCACGTGGTGCCGCCGCGGCAGCCTGCAAAGCATTTTCCGGTAGGGCCGCGGCTCTGGCGACAGCTCACACGCCCGAAGAGCCAGGAGGGAAAGCCGTGCCTCGTTGGAAAGCTCTCTGGGGGCCGCTCGCGTGGCACCACAGCCCGTGGGGCTGCGGGCTTTCCGGCGGCCGTCAGCCTTGGCGACACGGAGACCACGTGGCGCAGCCACGCCAGCCTGCAAAGCATTTTCCGGTAGGGCCGCGGCTCTGGCGACAGCTCCCACGCCCGAAGAGCCAGGAGGGAAAGCCGTGCCTCGTTGGAAAGCTCTTTGGCAGCCGCTGGCGTGGCCCCACAGCCCGTGGGGCTGCGGGCTTTCCGGCGGCCGTCAGCCTCGGCGACACCGGCGCCCACGTGGCGCCGCCGCGGCAGCCTGCAAAGCATTTTCCGGTAGGGCCGCGGCGCTGGCGACAGCTCCCACCGCCCGAAGAGCCAGGAGGGAAAGCCGTGCCTCGTTGGAAAGCTCTTTGGCAGCCGCTGGCGTGGCCCCACAGCTCGTGGGGCTGCGGGCATTCCGGCGGCCGTCAGCCTCGGCCACACCTGCGACCACGTGGCGCCCGCCGCGCCAGCCTGCGAAGCATTTTCCGGTAGGGCCGCGGCTTTGGCGACAGCTCCCACGCCCGAAGAGTCCAGGAGGGAAAGCCGTGCCTCGTTGGAAAGCTCTTTGGCAGCCGCTCGCGTGGCCCCACAGCCGTGGGGCTGCGGGCTTTCCGGCGACCGTCAGCCTCCTGCGCCCACGTGGCGCCGCCGCGCCAGCCTGTGAAGCATTTTCCGGTAGGGCCGCGGCTCTGGCGACAGCTCCCACGCCCGAAGAGCCAGGAGGGAAAGCCGTTCCTCATTGGAAAGCTCTTTGGCAGACGCTCGCGTGGCCGACAGCCCGTGGGGCTGCGGCTTTCCGGCGGCCGTCAGACTCGGCGACACCGGCGCCCACTGTGGCACCGCCAGGCCAGTCTGCGAAGCATTTTCCGGTAGGGCCGCGGCTCTGGCGACAGCTCCCACGCCCGAAGAACCCAGGAGGGAAAGCCGTGCCTCCTTGGAAAGCTCTTTGGCAGCCGCTCGCGTGGCCCCACAGCCCGTGGGGCTGCGGGCTTTCCGGCGGCCGTCAGCCTCGGCGACACCTGCGACCACGTGGCACCGCCGTGCCAGCCTGCAAAGCATTTTCCGGTAGGGCTGCGGCTCAGGCGACAACTCCCACGCCCGAAGAGCCAGGAGGGAAAGCCGTGCCTCGTTGGAAAAACTCTTTGGCAGCCGCTCGTGTGGCCCCACAGCCCGTGGGGCTGCGTGTTTTCCGGCGGCCATCAGCCTCAGCGACACTGGTGCACATGTAGTGCCGCCGCGCCAGCCTGCGAAGCATTTTCCGGTAGGGCCGCGTCTCTGGCGACAGCTCCCACGCCCGAAGAGCCAGGAGGGAAAGCCGTTGCCTCGTTGGAAAGCTCTTTGGCAGCCGCTCGCGTGGCCCCACAGCCCGTGGGGCTGCGGGCTTTCCGGCGGCCGTCAGCCTCGGCGACACCGGTGCCCACGTAGTGCTGCCGCGCCAGCCTGCGAAGCATTTTCCGGTAGGGCCGCGGCTCAAGCGACAGCTCCCCAGCGCCCGAAGAGCCAGGAGGGAAAGCCGTGCCTCGTTGGAAAGCTCTTTGGCAGCCGCTCGCGTGGCCCCCACAGCCCGTGGGGCTGCGGGCTTTCAGTGGCCGTCAGACTTGGCGACAACTGCGACCACGTGGTGCCCCCGCGCCAGCCTGCGAAGCATTATCCGGTAGGGCCGCGGCTCAGGCGACAGCTCCCACGCCCGAAGAGCAGGAGGGAAAGCCGTTGCCTCGTTGGGAAACCTCTTTCGGCAGCCGCTCGCGTGGCCCCACAGCCCGTGGGGCTGCGGGGCTTTCCAGCAGCCATCAGCCTCGGCGACACCTGCGACCACGTGACGCCGCCGCGCCAGTCTGGGAAGCATTTTCCGGTAGGGCCGCGGCTCTGGCGACAGCTCCCACGCCCGAAGAGCCAGGAGGGAAAGCCGTGCCTCGTTGGAAAGCTCTTTGGCAGCCGCTCGCGTGGCCACACAGCCCGTGGGGCTGCGGGCTTTCCGGCGGCCATCAGCCTCGGGGACACTGGCGCCCACGTGGCGCCGCCACGCCAGCCTGTGAAGCATTTTCCGGTAGGCCGCGGCTCAGGCGACAACTCCCACGCCCGAAGAGCCAGGAGGGAAAGCCGTGCCTCGTTGGAAAGCTCTTTTGGCAGCCGCTGGCGTGGCCCCACAGCCCGTGGGGCTGCGGGCTTTCCGGCGGCCGTCAGCCTCGGCGACACCGGCGCCCACGTGGCGCCGCCGCGGCAGCCTGCAAAGCATTTTCCGGTAGGGCCCGCGGCGCTGGCGACAGCTCCCACGCCCGAAGAGCCAGGAGGAAAGCCGGTGCTTCGTTGGAAAGCTCTTTGGCAGCCGCTGGCGTGGCCCCACAGCTCGTGGGGCTGCGGGCATTCCGGCGGCCGTCAGCCTCGGCGACACCTGCCGACCACGTGGCGCGCGCCGCGCCAGCCTGCGAAGCATTTTCCGGGTAGGGCCGCGGCTTTGGCGACAGCTCCCACGCCCGAAGAGCCAGGAGGGAAAGCCGTGTCTCGTTGGAAAGCTCTTTGGCATCCGCTCGCGTGGCCCCACAGCCCCGTGGGGGCTGCGGGCTTTCCGGCGTCCGTCAGCCTCCTGCGCCCACGTGGCGCCGCCGCGCCAGCCTGTGAAGCATTTTCGGTAGGGGCCGCGGCTCTGGCGACAGCTCCCACGCCCGAAGAGCCGAGGAGGGAAAGCCGTTCTCATTGGAAAGCTCTTTGGCAGACGCTCGCGTGGCCCGACAGCCCGTGGGGCTGCGGGCTTTCCGGCGGCCGTGTCAGACTCGGCGACACCGGCGCCCACGTGGCACCGCCAGGCCAGTCTGCGAAGCATTTTCCGGTAGGGCCGCGGCTCTGGCGACAGCTCCCACGCCCGAAGAACCAGGAGGGAAAGCCGTGCCTCGTTGGAAAGCTCTTTGGCAGCCGCTCGCGTGGCCCCACAGCCCGTGGGGCTGCGGGCTTTCCGGCGGCCGTCAGCCTCGGCGACACCTGCGACCACGTGGCACCGCCGTGCCAGCCTGCAAAGCATTTTCCGGTAGGGCTGCGGCTCAGGCGACAACTCCCACGCCCGAAGAGCCAGGAGGGAAAGCCGTGCCTCGTTGGAAAACTCTTTGGCAGCCGCTCGTGTGGCCCCACAGCCCGTGGGGCTGCGTGTTTTCCGGCGGCCATCAGCCTCAGCGACACCGGTGCACATGTAGTGCCGCCGCGCCAGCCTGCGAAGCATTTTCCGGTAGGGCCGCGTCTCTGGCGACAGCTCCCACGCCCGAAGAGCCAGGAGGGAAAGCCGTGCCTCGTTGGAAAGCTCTTTGGCAGCCGCTCGCGTGGCCCCACAGCCCGTGGGGCTGCGGGCTTTCCGGCGGGCCGTCAGCCTCGGCGACACCGGTGCCCACGTAGTGCTGCCGCGCCAGCCTGCGAAGCATTTTCCGGTAGGGCCGCGGCTCAAGCGACAGCTCCCACGCCCGAAGAGCCAGGAGGGAAAGCCGTGCCTCGTTGGAAAGCTCTTTGGCAGCCGCTCGCGTGGCCCCACAGCCCGTGGGGCTGCGGGCTTTCCAGTGGCCGTCAGACTTGGCGACAACTGCGACCACGTGGTGCCCCCGCGCCAGCCTGCGAAGCATTATCCGGTAGGGCCGCGGCTCAGGCGACAGCTGCCACGCCCGAAGAGCCAGGAGGGAAAGCCGTGCCTCGTTGGAAACCTCTTTGGCAGCCGCTCGCGTGGCCCCACAGCCTGTGGGGCTGCGGGCTTTCCGGCAGCCATCAGCCTCGGCGACACCTGCGACCACGTGACGCCGCCGCGCCAGTCTGGGAAGCATTTTCCGGTAGGGCCGCGGCTCTGGCGACAGCTCCCACGCCCGAAGAGCCAGGAGGGAAAGCCGTGCCTCGTTGGAAAGCTCTTTGGCAGCCGCTCGCGTGGCCACACAGCCCGTGGGGCTGCGGGCTTTCCGGCGGCCATCAGCCTCGGGGACACTGGCGCCCACGTGGCGCCGCCACGCCAGCCTGTGAAGCATTTTCCGGTAGGGCCGCGGCTCAGGCGACAACTCCCACGCCCGAAGAGCCAGGAGGGAAAGCCGTGCCTCGTTGGAAAGCTCTTTGGCAGCCGCTCGCGTGGCCCCACAGCCCGTGGGGCTGCGGGCTTTCCGGCGGCCGTCAGCCTTGGCGACACCGGGGACCACGTGGCGCCGCCACGCCAGCCTGCAAAGCATTTTCCGGTAGGGCCGCGGCTCTGGCGACAGCTCCCACGCCCGAAGAGCCAGGAGGGAAAGCCGTGCCTCCTTGGAAAGCTCTTTGGCAGACGCTCGCGTGGCCCCACAGCCCGTGGGGCTGCGGGCTTTCCGGCGGCCGTCAGCCTCGGCGACACCTGCGACCACGTGACGCCGCCGCGCCAGCCTGCGAAGCATTTTCCTGTAGGGCCACGGCTCTGGCGACAGCTCCCACGCCCGAAGAGGCAGGAGGGAAAGCCGTGCCTCGTTGGAAAGCTCTTTGGCAGCCGCTCGCGTGGCCCCACAGCCCGTGGGGCTGCGGGCTTTCCGGCGGCCGTCAGCCTCGGCGACACCTACGACCACGTGGTGCCCCCGCGCCAGCCTGTGAAGCATTTTCCAGTAGGGCCGCGGCTCTGGCGACAGCTCCCACGCCCGAAGAGCCAGGCGGGAAAGCCGTGCCTCGTTGGAAAGCTCTTTGGCAGCCGCTCGCGTGGCCCCACAGCCCGTGGGGGCTGCGGGCTTTCCGGCGGCCGTCAGCCTTGGCGACACCGGAGACCACGTGGCGCAGCCACGCCAGCCTGCAAAGCATTTTCCGGTAGGGCCGCGGCTCTGGCGACAGCTCCCACGCCCGAAGAGCCAGGAGGGAAAGCCGTGCCTCGTTGGAAAGCTCTTTGGCAGCCGCTCGATGGCCCCACAGCCCGTGGGGCTGCGGGCATTCCGGCGGCCGTCAGCCTCGGCGACACCTGCGACCACGTGGCGCCGCCGCGCCAGCCTGCGAACCATTTTCCGGTAGGGCCGCGGCTCTGGCGACAGCTCCCACGCCCAAAGAGCCAGGAGGGAAAGCCGTGCCTCGTTGGAAAGCTCTTTGGCAGCCGCTCGCGTGGCCCCACAGCCCGTGGGGCTGCGGGCTTTCCGGCGACCGTCAGCCTCGGCGACACCTGCGCCCACGTGGCGCCGCCGCACGAGCCTGCGAAGCATTTTCCGGTAGGGCCGCGGGCTCTGGCGACAGCTGCCACGCCCGAAGAGCCAGGAGGGAAAGCCGTGCCTCCTTGGAAAGCTCTTTGGCAGCCGCTCGCGTGGCCCCACAGCCCGTCGGGCTGCGGGCTTTCAGGTGGCCGTCAGCCTCGGCGACACCTGCGACCACGTGGTGCCCCCGCGCCAGCCTGCGAAGCATTTTCCGGTAGGGCCGCGGCTCAGGCGACAGCTCCCACGCCCAAAGAGCCAGGAGGGAAAGCCGTGCCTCGTTGGAAAGCTCTTTGGGAGCCGCTCGCGTGGCCCCACAGCCCGTGGGGCTGCGGGCTTTCCGGCGGCCGTCAGCCTTGGCGACACCGGAGAACACGTGGCGCAGCCACGCCAGCCTGCAAAGCATTTTCCGGTAGGGCCGCGGCTCTGGCGACAGCTCCCACGCCCGAAGAGCCAGGAGGGAAAGCCGTGCCTCGTTGGAAAGCTCTTTGGCAGCCGCTCGATGGCCCCACAGCCCGTGGGGCTGCGGGCATTCCGGCGGCCGTCAGCCTCGGCGACACCGGTGCCCACGTGGCGCCGCCGCGCCAGCCTGCGAACCATTTTCCGGTAGGGCCGCGGCTCTGGCGACAGCTCCCACGCCCGAAGAGCCAGGAGGGAAAGCCGTGCCTCGTTGGAAAGCTCTTTGGCATCCGCTCGCGTGGCCCCACAGCCCGTGGGGCTGCGGGCTTTCCAGCGACCGTCAGCCTCGGCGACACCTGCGCCCACGTGGCGCCGCCGCGCCAGCCTGCGAAGCATTTTCCGGTAGGGCCGCGGCTCTGGCGACAGCTCCCACACCCGAAGAGCCAGGAGGGAAAGCCGTTCCTCGTTGGAAAGCTCTTTGGCAGCCGCTCGCGTGGCCCCACAGCCCGTGGGGCTGCGGGCTTTCCGGCGGCCGTCAGCCTCGGCGACACCGGTGCCCACGTGGCGCCGCCACGGCAGCCTGCGAAGCATTTTCCGGTAGGGACGCGGCTCTGGCGACAGCTCCCACGCCCGAAGAACCAGGAGGGAAAGCCGTGCCTCGTTGGAAAGCTCTTTGGCAGCCGCTCGCGTGGCCCCACAGCCCGTGGGGCTGCGGGCTTTCCGGCGGCCGTCAGCCTTGGCGACACCGGGGACCACGTGGCGCCGCCACGCCAGCCTGCAAAGCATTTTCCGGTAGGGCCGCGGCTCAGGCGACAGCTCCCACGCCCGAAGAGCCAGGAGGGAAAGCCGTGCCTCGTTGGAAAGCTCTTTGGCAGACGCTCGCGTGGCCCCACAGCCCGTGGGGCTGCGGGCTTTCCGGCGGCCGTCAGCCTCGGCGACACCGGCGCCCACGTGGTGCCGCCGCGCCAGCCTGCAAAGCATTTTCCGGTAGGGCCGCGGCTCTGGCGACAGCTCACACGCCCAAAGAGCCAGGAGGGAAAGCCGTGCCTCGTTGGAAAGCTCTCTGGGAGCCGCTCGCGTGGCACCACAGCCCGTGGGGCTGCGGGCTTTCCGGCGGCCGTCAGCCTTGGCGACACCGGAGACCACGTGGCGCAGCCACGCCAGCCTGCAAAGCATTTTCCGGTAGGGGCCGCGGCTCTGGCGACAGCTCCCACGCCCGAAGAGCCAGGAGGGAAAGCCGTGCCTCGTTGGAAAGCTCTTTGGCAGCCGCTGGCGTGGCCCCACAGCCCGTGGGGCTGCGGGCTTTCGCGCGGCCGTCAGCCTCGGCGACACCGGCGCCCACGTGGCGCCGCCGCGGCAGCCTGCAAAGCATTTTCCGGTAGGGCCGCGGCGCTGGCGACAGCTCCCACGCCCGAAGAGCCAGGAGGGAAAGCCGTGCCTCGTTGGAAAGCTCTTTGGCAGCCGCTGGCGTGGCCCCACAGCTCGTGGGGCTGCGGGCATTCCGGCGGCCGTCAGCCTCGGCGACACCTGCGACCACGTGGCGCCGCCGCGCCAGCCTGCGAAGCATTTTCCGGTAGGGCCGCGGCTTTGGCGACAGCTCCCACGCCCGAAAGAGCCAGGAGGGAAAGCCGTGCCTCGTTGGAAAGCTCTTTGGCATCCGCTCGCGTGGCCCCACAGCCCGTGGGGCTGCGGGCTTTCCGGCGACCGTCAGCCTCCTGCGCCCACGTGGCGCCGCCGCGCCGGCCTGCGAAGCATTTTCCGGTAGGGCCGCGGCTCTGGCGACAGCTCCCACGCCCCGAAGAGCCAGGAGGGAAAGCCGTTCCTCGTTGGAAAGCTCTTTGGCAGCCGCTCGCGTGGCCCCACAGCCCGTGGGGCTGCGGGCTTTCCGGCGGCCGTCAGCCTTGGCGACACCGGCGCCCCCGTGGCGCCGCCACGCCAGCCCTGCGAAGCATTTTCCTTTAGGGCCGCGGGCTCTGGCGGACAGCTCCCACGCCAGAGAGGGCAGGAGGGAAAAGCCGTGCCTCGTTGGAAAGCTCTTTGGCAGCCGCTCGCGTGGCCCCCACAGCCCGTGGGGGCTGCTGGGCTTTTCCGGTGGCCGTCAGCCTCGGCGACACCTGCGACCACATGGTGCCCCCGCGCCAGCCTGCGAAGCATTTTCCAGTAGGGCCGCGGCTCTGGCGACAGCTCCACGCCCCGAAGAGCCATGAGGGAAAGCCGTGCCTCGTTGGAAAGCTCTTTGGCAGCCGCTGGCGTGGCCCCACAGCCCGTGGGGCTGCGGGCTTTCCAGCGGCCGTCAGCCTCGGCGACACCGGCGCCCACGTGGCGCCGCCGCGGCAGCCTGCAAAGCATTTTCCGGTAGGGCCGGCGCTGGCGACAGCTCCCACGCCCGAAGAGCCAGGAGGGAAAGCCGTGCCTCGTTGGAAAGCTCTTTGGCAGCCGCTCGCGTGGCCCCACAGCCCGTGGGGCTGCGGGCTTCCGGCGGCCGTCAGCCTCGGCGACACCCGCGACCACGTGACGCCGCCGCGCCGGCCTGCGAAGCATTTTCCGGTAGGGCCGCGGCTCTGGCGACATCTCCCACGCCACGAAGAGCCAGGAGGGAAAGCCGTTGTCTCGTTGGAAAGCTCTTTGGCAGCTGCTCGCGTGGCCCCACAGCCCGTGGGGCTGCGGGCTTTCCGGCGGCCGTCAGCCTCGGCGACACCAGTGCCCACGTGGCGCCGCCGTGCCAGACTGCGAAGCATTTTCCGGTAGGGCCGCGGCTCTGGCGACAGCTCCCACGCCCGAAGAGCCAGGAGGGAAAGCCGTGCCTCCTTGGAAAGCTCTTTGGCAGCACGCTCGCGTGGCCCCACAGCCCGTGGGGCTGCGGGCTTTCCGGCGGCCGTCAGACTCGGCGACACCTGCGACCACGTGGCGCCGCCGCGCCAGCCTGCGAAGCATTTTCCGGTAGGGCCGCGGCTCAGGCGACAACTCCCACGCCCGAAGAGCCAGGAGGGAAAGCCGTGCCTCGTTGGAAAGCTCTTTGGCAGCCGCTCGCGTGGCCCCACAGCCCGTGGGGGCTGCGGGATTTCCGGCGGCCGTCAGCCTCGGCGACACCGGTGCACACGTAGTGCCGCCGCGCCAGCCTGCGAAGCATTTTCCGGTAGGGCCGCGTCTCTGGTGACAGCTCCCACGCCCGATAGAGGCAGGAGGGAAAGCCGTGCCTCGTTGGGAAAGCTCTTTGGCAGCCGCTCGCGTGGCCCCACAGCCCGTGGGGCTGCGGGCTTTCCGGCGGCCCATCAGCCTCGGCGACACCTGCGACCACGTGGCGCCGCCGCGCCAGCCTGCAAAGCATTTTCCCGTAGGGCCGCGGGCGTTGGCGACAGCTCCCACGCCCGAAGAGCCAGGAGGGAAAGCCGTGCCTCGTTGGAAAGCTCTTTGGCAGCCGCTCGCGTGGCCCCACAGCCCGTGGGGCTGCGGGCTTTCCGGCGGCCGTCAGCCTCGGCGGACACCGGCGCCCACGTGGCGCCGCCGCGCCAGCCCTGCGAAGCATTTTCCAGTAGGGCCGCGGCTCTGGCGACAGCTCCCGGCGCCCGAAGAGCCAGGAGGGAAAGCCGTGCCTCGTTGGAAAGCTCTTTGGCAGCCGCTCGCGTGGCCCCACAGCCCGTGGGGCTGCGGGCTTTCCGGCGGCCGTCAGCCTCGGCGACACCTGCGACGACGTGACGCCGCCGCGCCAGAATGCGAAGCATTTTCCGGTAGGGCCGCGGCTCAAGCGACAGCTCCCACGCCCGAAGAGCCAGGAGGGAAAGCGTGCCTCGTTGGAAAGCTCTTTGGCAGCCGCTCGCGTGGCCCCACAGCCCGTGGGGCTGCGGGCTTTCCAGTGGCCGTCAGACTTGGCGACAACTGCGACCACGTGGTGCCCCCGCGCCAGCCTGCGAAGCATTATCCGGTAGGGCCGCGGCTCAGGCGACAGCTCCCACGCCCGAAGAGCCAGGAGGGGAAAGCCGTGCCTCGTTGGAAACCTCTTTGGCAGCCGCTCGCGTGGCCCCACAGCCCGTGGGGCTGCGGGCTTTCCAGCAGCCATCAGCCTCGGCGACACCTGCGACCACGTGACGCCGCCGCGCCAGTCTGGGAAGCCATTTTCCGGTAGGGCCGCGGCTCTGGCGACAGCTCCCACGCCCGAAGAGCCAGGAGGGAAAGCCGTGCCTCGTTGGAAAGCTCTTTGGCAGCCGCTCGCGTGGCCCCATAGCCCGTGGGGCTGCGGGCTTTCCGGCGGCCGTCAGCCTCGCGACACCGGCGCCCACGTGGCGCCGCCGCGCCAGCCTGCGAAGCATTTTCCGGTAGGGCCGCGGGCTCTGGCGACAGCTCCCACGCCCGAAGAGCCAGGAGGGAAAGCCGTGCCTCGTTGGAAAGCTCTTTGGCAGCCGCTCGCGTGGCCCACACAGCCCGTGGGGCTGCGGGCTTTCCGGCGGCGTCAGCCTTGGCGACACCGTGGACCACGTGGCGCCGCCACGCCAGCCTGCAAAGCATTTTCCGGTAGGGCCGCGTCTCTGGCGACAGCTCCCACGCCGAAGAGGCAGGAGGGAAAGCCGTGCCTCGTTGGAAAGCTCTTTGGCAGGCCGCTCGCGTGGCCCCACAGCCCGTGGGCTGCGGGCTTTCCGGCGGCCGTCAGCCTCGGCGACACCTGCGACCACGTGACGGCGGCGCGCCAGCCTGCGAAGCATTTTCCGGTAGGGCCGCGGCTCTGGCGACATCTCCCACGCCCGAAGAGGCAGGAGGGAAAGCCGTGCCTCGTTGGAAAGCTCTTTGGCAGCCGCTCGCGTGGCCCCACAGCCCGTGGGGCTGCGGGGCTTTCCGGCGGCCGTCAGCCTCGGCGACACCTGCGACCACGTGGTGCCCCCGCGCCAGCCTGCGAAGCATTTTCCAGTAGGGGCCGCGGCTCTGGCGACAGCTCCCACGCCCGAAGAGCCAGGTGGGAAAGCCGTGCCTCGTTGGAAAGCTCTTTGGCAGCCGCTCGCGTGGCCCCACAGCCCGTGGGGCTGCGGGCTTTCCGGCGGCCGTCAGCCTTGGCGACACCGGCGCCCACGTGGTGCCGCCGCGCCAGCCTGCAAAGCATTTTCCGGTAGGGCCGCGGCTCTGGCTACAGCTCACACGCCCAAAGAGCCAGGAGGGAAAGCCGTGCCTCATTGGAAAGCTCTCTGGGAGCCGCTCGCGTGGCACCACAGCCCGTGGGGCTGCGGGCTTTCCGGCGGCCGTCAGCCTTGGCGACACCGGAGACCACGTGGCGCAGCCACGCCAGCCTGCAAAGCATTTTCCGGTAGGGCCGCGGCTCTGGCGACAGCTCCCACGCCCGAAGAGCCAGGAGGGAAAGCCGTGGCCCTCGTTGGAAAGCTCTTTGGCAGCCGCTGGCGTGGCCCCACAGCCCGTGGGGCTGCGGGCTTTCCGGTGGCCGTCAGCCTCGGCGGACACCGGCGCCCACGTGGCGCCGCCGTGGCAGCCTGCAAAGCATTTTCCGGTAGGGCCGCGGCGCTGGCGACAGCTCCCACGCCCGAAGAGCCAGGAGGGAAAGCCGTGCCTCGTTGGAAACCTCTTTGGCAGCCGCTCGCGTGGCCCCACAGCCCGTGGGGCTGCGGGCTTTCCAGCAGCCATCAGCCTCGGCGACACCTGCGACCACGTGACGCCGCCGCGCCAGTCTGGGAAGCATTTTTCCGGTAGGGCCGCGGCTCTGGCGACAGCTCCCACGCCCGAAGAGCCAGGAGGGGAAAGCCGTGCCTCGTTGGAAAGCTCTTTGGCAGCCGCTCGCGTGGCCCCATAGCCCGTGGGGCTGCGGGCTTTCCGGCGGCCGTCAGCCTCGGCGACACCGGCGCCCACGTGGCGCCGCCGCGCCAGCCTGCGAAGCATTTTCCGGTAGGGCCGCGGCTCTGGCGACAGCTCCCACGCCCGAAGAGCCAGGAGGGAAAGCCGTGCCTCGTTGGAAAGCTCTTTGGCAGCCGCTCGCGTGGCCCCACAGCCCTGTGGGGCTGCGGGCTTTCCGGCGGCCGTCAACCTCGGCGACACCGGTGCCCACGAAGTGCCGCCGCGCCAGCCTGCGAAGCTTTTCCGGTAGGGCCGCGGCTCAGGCGACAGCTCCCACACCCGAAGAGCCAGGAGGGAAAAGCCGTTCCTCGTTGGAAAGCTCTTTGGCAGCCGCTCGCGTGGCCCCACAGCCCGTGGGGCTGCGGGCTTTCCGGCGGCCGTCAGCCTTGGCGACACCGTGGACCACGTGGCGCCGCCACGCCAGCCTGCAAAGCATTTTCCGGTAGGGCCGCGTCTCTGGCGACAGCTCCCACGCCCGAAGAGGCAGGAGGGAAAGCCGTGCCTCGTTGGAAAGCTCTTTGGCAGACGCTCGCGTGGCCCCACAGCCCGTGGGGCTGCGGGCTTTCCGGCGGCCGTCAGCCTCGGCGGACACCTGCGACCACGTGACGGCGGGCGCGCCAGCCTGCGAAGCATTTTTCCGGGTAGGGCCGCGGCTCTGGCGACATCTCCCACGCCCGAAGAGGCAGGAGGGAAAAGCCGTGCCTCGTTGGAAAGCTCTTTGGCAGCCGCTCGCGTGGCCCCACAGCCCGTGGGGCTGCGGGCTTTCCGGCGGCCGTCAGCCTCGGCGACACCTGCGACCACGTGGTGCCCCCGCGCCAGCCTGCGAAGCATTTTCCAGTAGGGCCGCGGCTCTGGCGACAGCTTCCCACGCCCGAGAGCCAGGTGGGAAAGCCGTGCCTCGTTGGAAAGCTCTTTGGCAGCCGCTCACGTGGCCCCACAGCCCGTGGGGCTGCGGGCTTTCTGGCATCCGTCAGCCTCGGCGACACCTGCGACCACGTGACGCCGCCGCGCCAGATTGCGAAGCATTTTCCGGTAGGGCCGCGGCTCTGGCGACAGCTCCCACGCCCCGAAGAGCCAGGAGGGAAAGCCGTGCCTCGTTGGAAAGCTCTTTGGCAGACGCTCGCAGTGGCCCGACAGCCCGTGGGGCTGCAGGCTTTCCGGCGGCCGTCAGCCTCGACGACACCGGCGCCCACATGGGGCCCCCGCGCCAGCCTGCGAAGCATTTTCCGGTAGGGCCGCGGCTCTGGCGACAGCTCCCACGCCCGAAGAGCCATGAGGGAAAG